>NW_024879266.1:341580-398237 GCF_018340385.1 Cyprinus carpio
CGCCCCCGGCGGTGTGGGAGCCGGACGCTTTTTTTTTTAACCAGGGTGCCTGGCGCACCGGGGAGCCGACCTTTTTTGTCCTTGGAGGATGACTGGTGCCTTTTTTTGTGAGCGAGATGTTTAAAATTTTGCATGTGCCAAGTTTGGCAATGAGGTATAATAATTATTAAATCATTATTTTTCTAATAATTAAAATTAAGATAAAACATTTTATTATTATTATTATGTTAGTTATTACTTATTTATTATTATGTCAAAATATTAGATTTTAGGCCATTGCAACCTTGGACATTTCACTCAAACTACCTTGGTCTTATTTTAAAATATTATAATATAAAATAATGTTTGTTATTTTAAGAGATTTGTTTCTGTTTTATCTATTTTTTCTGCAATCTGTTGCACCACAAAACTTGATTTGCCAAGTTTTTAAAGTATTAACATTCAGTTGAAGCAGTTTTTCTAAAATTATTATATATATTTGTTATAATTATTAATGAAATATTTCTTCAAACTATATACAGTGGTTCCTCTTCAGGAACTCGAAGCTGCGTCGGAGGAAAACGCTTGGGGAAACGCGGCTTAGCTGACGACTTGAATATGTGGGTATCTGGTCTAATGGCAAGCCATGACGTCACGGGCGGGGTGCCGGAAGCGACAGGAAGCTACCACCTAAGAATGCCACGCAGTGGCGCAGCTTCGATGTCTTCAGCAACAGCACGATCTGGGTGTGCTGTTATTCTGTCTTGTTCCCGGGTCTTATTTATGTTGTTTGTCACTATTAGCTCCTTAAAAGAGTAAGAAATAGTCAAAGGAGCAAAAGCAAAGGACAAGGACATCTAGAAAGGCGCGAATCAGATCAGCGTTTAAGATTGTGTGTTCCTCACTGCCTCGCTGAACTCACGAGTGGGGAGACACACAATCTGTGCGCGGTCTGCCCCTGGGATTCGAAAAGCACGCTGATCAGCTCTGGAGGGAGCCCGAGACCTGCTGACTTGTCGGGATAGTGGGACGCTGCGAATACCGGAGGGCTTCGATCCCGAGTCTTTGCCAGCGTTCCGGCGCAGTGTTTGGTCCTGTTCACCGAGGCGGAGCGGCGACTGCATTCGCGATGGGTTCGAAGATAGATCTGCTGGATTGAATGGAGACGGGGCGCTTTCCCTATATCCTACCTCACCCGCAGACCTTGTTTATAGAATACAGATCTCAGGGGTTGGAAGCCTGAGCGCGTCCTTCCCCCCGCCGAGGTATGGGAGGCATGATGGCAGCTCGACAGTTATACAAAATTCAATCAGCGATGCATAAAACCTCTGTTGCACACGAACTCAGAGTTGGCACAAGCATCAGTTTCACAAGATATTTTATGCCTAAACATTATAACGAGCAGCATTAATGAGTGAGCGCAGCTCACGCAGTCAGCTCTTTGGAAAAATAAGGGTGGCTGACTGTGCTTATCGCAAGATCTGGGGAACGGGCTGGAGGACGGCTTTTGCCTATCTCCAGCTATGTTCCCTAGAATCTAGAGTTGTGTTTGCGCCAGCTGGAAGGCGGGGCATCCGCAGTTGCTAGAACCAATTATATCAACGATTGGTTTGATTTTATATCATTCAGAGCAGAGTGCGGTTTCGACATTAAGATGTGTTCTTGCCCACATGGGGGAGCTGGTTCTACTTGAGACTGAACCGCGCAAGAAGAGTGTTATTGTTTCACTCCGAGGTGTCACAGAGTAACAAAACACCTTATGCTAGGCGTAGTTGTGGGATGCGACCATGAGACCAGGCACGATCATCTGTCACCTGCTCGACACTAGCGAGTCGATCCTCACTCAATCAGAGAGTCAAAGAGTCACTCACTGTCAAACAGTTTCAGAGACTGTTAGGTCTGATGCAGCTGCGTCCAACGTGTACCTTTTGGCCTGCTGTACGAGAGACCCCTACAGTGGTGGCTCAAGACCAAGGGTTTTACCCCGAAGGGCGAATCCACTTCTACTATCAAGTCATGCGGCGATGCCTCCGTGCCTTAGACATGTGGAAGAAACCTTGGTTCTTGAATCAGGGCCCCGTGCTGGTAGTCCTGGTCACCGTGTAAACCACAAGCGACGGACGCATCCCTCCCCAGCTGGGGTGCGGTCATGAGTGGCAACCCCTGCCCGCGGTCTTGTGGAGCGGTGCACCATCTGACAGGCATATCATTTGTCTAGAGATGCTAGCTGTGCATCGAGCATTAAAATATTCCTCCCAGACCCTGAGAGGGGGGAGTCACCATGTGTTGGTGCGCACCAACAACACAGCGGTGGTCTCGTATATCAACCAGCAGGAGGTCTGCGTCTGTGCCTCTTGTACAAGCTGGCACACCAGATCCTTCTGTGATCCTTCTGTGGGTGGGGGGGGAAACTCCTCTAGCTCAGAACAGTAATTTTTTCCTGGGAGGTTGAATGTTTGAGTTTTTGGTCAGAAATACTGTCGAGACAGGGGCCAAGGCCTGGGGAATGGAGGCTTCAACAAGGAAACCGTATGCCCTGAGGTGGAAATTCTTCACCTCATGGTGCAGAGCATGCCAGTCTTGACCCAGTAACTGCCCAGTTGGTACAGTTCTGGAGTTTCTACAAGCCATGGTTGGTTCTCTGCAGGGTTGACCCACTCCACCTTAAAGGTTTTTACGTGGTGGTCATTGCGGCCTACCTTGGTGGACAATGCAGTGGTGTTGGAAGGCTTTGTAAAGCTCCATTCGAGGCCGATACAAGATATATCAGATAGACATATGACCTGTTGGCTATTACCTCTCTGAGGAGAGTTGGAGATCTTCAGGCCCTCTCAGGTGGCCCACTACTCATTTCACTTTGCACCCGGCATGGCCAAAGCACTTTCTATACCCTTGAGCGGTTGTGTTCCTAAAGTTTCCCTCTGTCCCACACCACAACCGATAGTACTGCAGGCCTTCTGACCTCCTCCCCTTCCGGGAGTCTGACCAGAAGAAGCTAATTGTATGTATCCCAGCTCGAGCGTGCTGGACACATACGTTCCCAGAGCTGGCCCTGTGGAGAAAGGATGGACCACCTGCTTGGTGTGCTATGGTCCCAACCCCCCAAAGGGGCTTTCCATGCATCTAAGCAGACTCTTAGGTCATTGGATAGTCGAGGCTGTCAACGTATCCTATGAGTCCTCTGGTCTTCCCCCGCTGTTGGGAGCCAAGGCTCACTCCACACGGGGTATGGGGCGGCCTCCAAGGCCTTCTTAGCAGGTGTATCCCCTGCTGGACATCTGCAACGTGCGGGGTGGGTTCACGCCCCTCTAGCATTTGCAAGATGTTTATGGCTTAGACATTGCCACAAGGCACTACTCCAGGGCGCTGTCCGTTCTCTCCTTCCTAAGCTGTGTTTCTTCGGAAACACACTAGGCAGGGATTTTGTGTCTGGCAGCGTGGGGCACCAACTCGTTCCCCATAGCGTTTCTGACACAGCTCGAGTTTCCTGAAGAGGAACGGTCTCAAGGTTATGCATGTAACCATGGTTTTCCTCGAGGAACGAGACCGCTGCGTCTCGATGCCATACCTCCGGCACCCCTGCCGGCGCTTGCTGGTACTCGAAGCTGACGCCAGCTGCGCAGCATGTGCTTTTATAGCTTCCTGGTCGCTTACGTTCACCCCACCCGTGACATCATCCTCTTCCATTAGACGAGCTTACACACAATATTCAGAGTCGCTCACGCTAAGCGCGTTCCCCATAGCGTTTCCGACACAGCGTCTCGTTCCCTCGAGGAACCATGGTTACATGCGTAACCTTGAGACGTTTTACTCTTAAGTTTTTTTTTTTTTTTTTTCATTTTTTTTTTTCTCCTCCTTTAAATAATTCAGGACAGTTGTATCACCCTGACTTTTTTTTTTTTTTTTTACATATAGCCCCATTACATATAAAAAATAAATAATAATTCAGAATTTTAATTCCGAAATCAACAACATATTTAATCATAGAAAATAGGCATTCAAGTCGATGTGTGTGTGAATTGCATTATTGCATTGCATTTAACGGTATTTCTGTAAAAATTAATAAACTAATAAATATTGTGACCTATCTGTATACTTGTGTGCCCCGTGGAACACATGCATGCACACATTATTTAAAAGTATTATGTAAATGCTTGATCATCAAAGTAAACTATAGATGAATCCATCACACAAGCAGACATGCATTATTACAGGATTTAATACAGTGTGATAAAACTGAAAATAAAGATGATTTGCATTTCCAATTATGCCTTTAAAGACTAATTTGGTAATAGTGAAGGCTGGTTGATCCACTAATAAGAAATTTAATCTCCTGAATATGTGGGCTACTGTACATCAGCATGCTTAATAGACTCATTTAGTGGATTTATCAAAAATTAAGGAAAATGCTGCCAAGAATTCTGTCCTATAAAAAGGAAGCTAATTAAACATTCTTTAATCATGCCAATCATTCATATGAAATGTATTTGAAAGCTCATAAGTGTTTATAACAAATGAAGCCAGCATAATATGAAATGATTTTGTACATACACAACTGAAAACATAGCACACTGTGGCACAACCCAAAGACAGTGATACTGATACTGTAAGGACATAAAAAGATTGCAGTAAACAAAAATGGCAAAAGTCCCAAAACAACAATAAGAGAAGAGAAGAGCTTTACTATACTCCAATCAGAGATAAATCTTCCTTTTATATACTGAGGGAAAAACCAAGGCTATGGCTCGGAGAGGCTGTGCAAACACTCATAAGATCTCCTCATCAGTAGGATGCTAATCTGTTGGTTTTGGCTTACTCAGTTGCTAGGAAATGACAATGTTACATTGTTTGGCAAACTAGTTTGTCACATCACTTCTGTGGGAAGCCGTTGAGAGAAAGACATTTATTCCAATGTACCACATTCATTAGGAGAGGGAGAGGGTATATAGGATTAACATTACAGATTATTTAGGCTCTGCATCACTTCTTTCTGTCGGATAGAAAAATGTCATGTGGATTGTGCTCATTCTCATCTTTTCTTTTTTTCTATTGCAATGTTTATATGATGGATTTGGGTTCCAAACGGTCACATGGATTGTGTACTGATTTTGGGATGCAGGTGTCTAAATACATTTGGTAAATACATTCTGTATTCTGCTAGATTCTTTTGTTCAAATTTAGTGCTTTCAAAGTAGGGATGCACAATAGACTAGAACCATCGTCTAATATTAGATCATTTGTAATTTATTGGCATGTCTCTATATTGCCATAATATTGGCTAAAATTGTATTTTTAATTGTGGCACTCTAATTTGCCAAATTTTTACATTTAGATTATGCTGTAGTCTAGTGATCTTAAAGTTAACTATATACAATTCACAATGGTATTCACAATATTCACAAACAAATAATAAATTACTACTTTACTAACAGTTTAAAGGGAGTACGTTCTTCCCAATCTCAATGTTTTTATTAGTTATTAATTATTATTATGTGTTATATATTTTTTACTTATATCATTTATAGTAGACCTTTGAACACATTATAAATTAAATTAATTAAAGCATATATACATTGTGAATAAAAAAGTAATATACATTTTAATTTCTGCAATTTAACTGTTAGGAGCCATAACAAATATTATGTATTAAATATTGTGTACTCCCTTGTATTTCACAAAACTCCTGTACAAAATGAATTTTAGTATAGAAATAATTAAACAAACTAGAAACAAAGACCAATATCAACATTTCTTTGTATTGTACTGCTAATGGCCATAACACACAAAATATCTGCATAATAATAATATTCATGATTATTTCTTCTGTTCTTCTTCTTCTTCTTCTTCTTGCTCTTCTTTCTTCTTATTCTTCTTATTATATATTATATTCACTATTATTGATTTTATTATTACTACTACCACTACTGCTACTATTGTTGTTATTATTATGATTATATTGGTCACTAATTTTACTACCGTGAATCCCTGGTTGCCCAGGCACCAGTTGAATTGAAAAAAATTCACCAAGGAATCATGGATGTAGCTAAAACAATCTTAGTGTTCTACTGAAGAAGTAAGTCTCTAACTTTATTTGAGGAAACTAGCTTTGAGTTTGTATTATTGTTTTCTGCATTGCAATTAATTGATTTTAATATGTCTATGTTTGCCTGACAGTAACTGAGCTTTAAATGTCCCATAATCGTACACCTTTCTGGGCAGTTTTATTTAAGGTTTTGCTGTTGGTAAGAAATAAGATATTGGTGTATAAGTACCAAAAACCATCTCAATTTGCCATTCACAAGCTCCAATCACCTTGACATAGTGCTCTCCACCTTGCTGCAAAACAAAGCATTCTCAAAACATTTAAGATGATTACAACAAGCCATGATCTCAGCAGGTCCCTTTAATGCCAGCAATGAAATGCAGCTGGAAAGGCCAGAAAAGGGAAATATAAAAAATCAATTTTACAAAATTCCCAAAAGCTTGTACTTCCTAAGCAGTTCGTAAAAACGATCGTACTACTGATCTTAATATTATTGTCTGTTTCGCCTAAAAGCTTTGTTACTAAGTCAGCAACTTGAAAATCATTTGTAGATCTACGAGGGCTTCTGTAGTATTTCATAAAAAAGTCCTAAGTGACAATGTAAGAAGACAGATTTAGTGCGGTCACCTGCAGGAACCATTTAACTGTATTCAAGGTGCAATGTGTATTATATATAAGGTATTTGAATTGTACTTTATTGGCATACTTTATTACTCGTTTTTTTATATATATAATAAATTAACTAATTAACAAGGGCATAAAAAATAGAAATACACATGTAATTTAATTGACTGAAAAAAAAATATTAAATTAATAAATTATTAAATACATTAGTCTGGAAATATGCATCAAAGACTTGGGGGGGTTGGTAGTCCTTGTTATATGACTTGCTGACGTGCAACGAAAACCAGCATATGGTATTGGATACAGAATATAATGCTAATATATATTTATATACTGTAGTACTATAAATATGTAGATATGTATAAAAGTATATTTTTATGTAAATTATAATATAATATATTAATATTGTTTTATATATAATTTTGTATTATAGTTATTATTTCTGAGTTGTCTAGAACGCAGCATTAGGGTTAGTACATTTCAATAAACGAGCATGTAGTAGGCTACTACAATTACGAACCATTCCATAAGTTGACATTTCAGCACTTGAAACGATAAGTGACTCTAAGTACACTTAAAGCACAGCTACGTTGCAATTTGTAAGTGCATTTTTGGGCAAACGCACGGGTGAAACAATAACGAACGATCCCGACAATGACTCTCTGAAAAACGCTCTTGAAGGCGCTAAGATCAATCGTTTATCGTGAAACCCTGGGTGAAATCTGGTCCTGCAGGTGACCGCAATAAATCTGTCTCCTTTACGAATAGCACTTAGGGCTTTACGATTACTCCAAGAGCACTCGTATTATCTACGGATGATTTTCTCAGTGCTACTTAAGTTGACGAGTGCTTTTGGGAAACACTGATCCACATTTTTCTGACCATAATTATAGACCAAACAACTACCGATTAATTGAGAGAAATAATTCAACAGATTAATCTACTATGAAAATAATCCCAATACCTAATCATTATGTAAACAGTTGCATTCATTGGAACCCCTTGATATAAGCCTCCCTCTCTATCTCTCTTAAAAAATTTAAATTCCTCTCTGTTTTGTTCATTTAGTTTAACTTTAATAGATATTCAACCATGATTATTCCTTCTTGAGTCTCTTTAACACGAACTTGTGTTATGAATTATTAATTGATAGTGATTGTGTTGACCTATATGAGGGAACAACCAGTGATGCGCCTTGGTACTATCAAATGATAGCCTATAGCGATGATCTCAGGAATCCACATACAACCGGGAGGCAGTGGCCCACCTTAGCACGTGACCACGATGTGGTCACCCCGAATTTATAGTGTTACCCACCTCTATTTTTAACCACTACACCTCTGAGTATGACCAGATTAAGGCACTTCTGGTCACACTGCACTGGCGCCCCAAACAATCACGCTATTAAACATTGTATAAGATTTTAAAATCTTGCTTATTACTTATAAAGCCCTGAATGTTTTTAACATCTCAGTATTTGAACGAGCCTCGTTGTTACATTATAGTCCTCCACATCCGCTGCGTGCTCTCAAACTCGTGGCAATTTGATAATACCATTGAATATCAAGTCCAACTGCGGATGGCAGATCCTTTTCCTATTTGAGCGCCTAAAGCGTCTGGAATAGACCTACCTAACATTGTTCGGGAGGCAGACTCACTCTTGCATTTTAATCTTAAGCATTAAAGACCCACTCTTTTAACCTGGCTAACACATAACACTAATACGCTTCTCCGTAATATCCAAATCGCTGTTAAAGATTTGAAGGCTTGCTTTAACTAAGAATAACCTGGAACCGGGAACACTTCCCATAACACCCGATGTACTTGCTACAAGACGCACAGGAAACCAGTTGAGTCCTCTGCACATCTGTACTTTGCTGCAGCCTGGAAGTTGAACTGCTTGTGTTTCGTCTGCCCAGAGGAGAACTGGCGCCCCGACTGAGCCTGGTTTCTCCCAAGGTTTTTTTCTCCATTCTGTCACTGATGGAGTTTTGGATTTCCTTGCTGCTGTTGCCCTCTGGCTTGCTTAGTTGGGGACACTTCATTTACAACGATATCGTTGACTTGATTGCAAATGATTGCACAGAAACTATTTAAACTGAACTGAGCTGCATGACGACATCAGCTGATTGCAATGATGAACTGCCTTTAACTGTCATTTTTGCATTAGTTGACACACTGTATTCCTAATTAATGTTGTTTCAGGAGTTGCTTTGACACAATCATGTTTTGTTTAAAGCGCTTTATAAAATAAAGGTGATTTGAACTTGACATATTATTGACGTTATTCAAGGCAAATTGTTTTTGGAGTATATAATATTAATGTGTTTGGATTTAAGGGCTACCTAAGTAATACTGAGTTAAATAATCCTACTACTTATTGAGTAAGTATTTGGTTTTTCTATAGAACAGGTTTGAGTGTGGCTTACCAGCTGCTGTAAACCTCCCCCGACATAGGTGTCTGGACCGTTTTTGTAAGTATCTACACTGCACATCATCCGTTTGTTGTACAGCTGTTTTGAGCAAAGAACAATGCTTCAGTTTCATGAAACTCATTTCTGGCTTTTATCTCCTAAGTTCCTTCTTAGCTTTAGCTACAATTTACCTAGCAACCAACTGTAATCCCATATAACCGGCTGATGAAATGTAAAAAGAAACTTGGATGCGACCTAAACATCACTGCATATACATGACATAATGAGCTCTCGCTGGGCCATTCGTAATCAAGTATTCATCAGTGTTAAGGAATAGTTTCTAAAAATATGCAGGTGCTTGAGCTGGTGCCTGGTTTTGGCTCTGCTCGGTCTGTTAATTAGATGGTCCGCTGAGCTTGCAAAGACATTAGTGAGGTGTTTTCTGAGTTACGATGAGCTGAAAAAACAGACAGCACCGAAGAAATAGATGTTGATGAGAGGTCAGAGGACTGGTTCGTGCGAGGAATAGCGGCTGAGCAAAGGGGTTTTCCAATTAGCCGTTCCTTTATTAAAGTAGGTGGTCCATTTTGTCTGCGAGCATAAGCTTGTGGAAGGGCAAGTTCCTCTCTTTTGAGGACAAGCATCTTTTCTATTTCCTGTTAGAGCACAAACATTCAGTGGACTCTAAAAAGGCTGCGAACAACTAACAAAATAGTCATTAAAAAAAGTTACAGTTTTGGCATACTTAAAATACATGAAATATATGTAAAGTGTATAATCATAAAAAAACCTAAAATTAATAAGTGATCTTCACTGAGTTTATTGGCTCAAATATATTTTTAAAATGTTAACGTAAATGCCACAGTGCCACTGCAAACAAACCGAATTCGTTTTTTTTTTTTTTTCAATTCAATGTTATTTCTATAGCCCTTTTCCATAATACTAGTCCAAATCAACCTTTCTCTACTTTCTCTCTCTAAAAATTTTCATGTGTACTCCCTATAGTAAAAAACAAAAAACCCAACAAAAATTTTGCAGCCCCTGGGCGTCCCCCTGTCTTCTAGCAACTATACAGTGACCTCCACTAACATTGGCGCCCTCTGTAGAATATGAGCAAAGAAAGGTTGGAGGAGATTCTGTACGAGGAATGGTCTCGCATCCCTTGCCATGTATGGTGGGTTTTTGTAATATTTTTTTTTTTGTGTGCAAAATCAAAAGGTTAAACATAAAGACATTTTTTTACAGCCTTCTTTGCTCATATTTACAGATGGCCCATATTCATGGAGAGGGCACTGGATCCCCTAACATTCACATTGATGCATTTAGCAGACACTTTTATTCCATAGCAACTCATAATGCATGATGTCCTGTCTACCCAGAATCGAATGGTCTGTTTTTAATGGTTGTTACATACTGTGAATCTGCTTTTTGCACAGATGCCAGACATTTGTTAGGAATAAATCCATATATTTTATTTTTTTGTCAAGTTCTCAACATAAAGTGAATACTCATCAAATGGGGCGAAAGTAGCGTGTTTATTTGTAAACGCAGGGCCAGTCTGTGTGCCAGGCCAGTGCAGTGCAGCTGTAGACGGGTCCATCTGAGGGGAGGTGACTGCAGTAGTAGGTAACTGATGTCCATCAGTGTGTATAATTAGGCAGAATCCCAGATAATGTTGCCCACTGATGCACTGCCTTTTAAAGATGGGGTCAAATTGATTCCCTTTAAGTAGACTCTGCTTTTGGTATTCACAGACTCGCTTGAATGTAAACAAAACACACAACATACACACTCACATATACGAGTACAAACTCTCCCTCGCTCTTATATTTCTAGTTAAGCACAGCTGACAGCCCTCTGAATCCGATGTTCAAGCATCCAAATGCTCTGTAGATTGTTCTTAGTGGGGGGTGAATGATTAAAATAACAGAAGCTGTTTTGAGGGAAACACAAACTATTTATCCTGCCAGTTCTTTGCAACAGTCCAAATTGAATAGAAAAAGACAGGCACTATGACACAAAATTCAGCTAGTAAACTTCCAACTCTGATTTATATAGTGTAAAATCTTTTTTCTAAGTTGTAACTCAAACAAGATTACTGGAGTTTGACATTACAATGACATATACTATTGGAGTCTTATACTACTTCAAAAATTTCATCTTTAATTAAATGTGTTAATTGCTGTGTCCTTTTAATTATTTAAAAAATTCAGTAGTAATTTCTGAATAAAATGATTTCACCACACTTTTTTTTTCAAGTGTACAGACATCATGAACTTGCTACTTTAATAGAGCTGCACCCATAAATACTTACCCCTCGGTAAAGTTGATTTAATTGCTAGTCCATCACACATCATAAATCACACTTGACTCTATGATGCCTGCAGGGTAACCTCATTGATGGACAGCTTTTCAGAAATCATTGATATAATGGATTATCATTTGGATGACTGCACACTGAACGCTGTACTGGATTTCTGAATATCTTTGTGGAACACAATCAAGCCCAATTCTGTTTAGAAAGAATCATTCGCAGAAAAAAACTGGAATCCCTGTACTGTTGTCATTTACTGACTTATGTCATTCCAAACCAGTGCAACTGACTTTCTTCCATGGGAACAGCGATGTCTGGGTTCTGAACGTATGAGTCTTTCTAGTTAGATCTTTTCAATGAATCAGTTGAACCAGTTTATAAAACCAGTCTGAATCAAGGTCTAATAATACATGGAGAAAGCTATTTGTTAGTGTTCCTCTTCATCGTAACTGGCACAGGACCTCCCAGAGGTACATTTTTTATGATCTGTTATTTTTGTTCCAGGGATCAGAAAAGGGAATGAGTTGCCATAGACAATACTTTTAAAGTAGTATTATGTTTTCATTTTTGAAACTTTGTTTCTCAGTCCACTATATTAGAACAAAACAACGTTTTGCAGAAGAAGAAATTAAGAAAGTCAAATGGGTTTTAACTGCATGATGGTGAGTAAAAGAGGACAGAATTTGATCATTTTTACTCAATGAATGAAAATGTTACTGAAGATAAAGGCAACAGTGAAACGTCAAGTCTGTCAGAGTGGTTACTCAGTCTCAGTCAACAAAATTACTTTTTTACGCATAAAGTGCACTTAAAAGATATAAGGAAATATATGGATTCAAATCTAAATGTTAGTCAGAACAAGGTCATAATTTTAGACCAATAATTCATGGTCTTGTTTGTTCATCTCAGAAGCAGGCTAGTTTTCTTTAATGTATGTAATGTAGTATGCAGTCCTCTCTCTACAACTATGAAAGGACTATTTCAGTCTAGTACAAAAGCTGCTTTTGAGGATGAAAAATTTGGATTCTGTTTATGTCAGCCATTTATGAATATCCGTATGATGTATAATTCACACTCAAGCTATGAAATTGTATGATTCATGAAGCTTAAGTGAAAAAGAAAAACAATAATCTCTTTTCTTGTAGGGTAAAATGCCAGTGCAGTTGCCTCAGCAGACACAGGTGATGAACACAGATTATAGTGCAATATCTAAACACACTAAAAACAGCACACCACTAGATCCAGAGCGGGGAGCTGACGCAAACAAGATTCCTTTTCCTTAATTCTTTTTAAGAAACTCAAATGGCTCATTTAAATAGTTTTCTTGCAAAAGTCAGGAACTTTCTTTAGTCAGCCATGAGAATAAAAACAGCGTGCATATGAAGCATGGGGAATAAGAGTTGGCTGCTTTCATCTTGAGGCTGAAATTGGAAAATCTTGCTGATACACAAGCAAATCAAAGCAACTTAGCAACTTACATGCAATCCTCTAGTTACCTGCAAAACCGAGCAAGTGTATTACAGATAGAGCGATGCAAGATTTAAGCTATGATTGCGATGAGGGAAATAAATTATTGCAAAGTGTGCTGTGTTTCAACAATGCCTTGGGAAAAAATAATTGCTATCTCAAAGACCTCAGTGCTGGAGAGATTATATAGCATAAACAGATGCTGCCTAAAGAACAAACTACATCACTCGATAGAAAAGATTACATCAGATTGCAAGAGCTTTGAATACAAAGTCTGTACCAGCTGTGACTCATGACTGAACCTTTATTACTTCAGTGCAAGAGCAGAAAGGTGCATAATAAGTTGCTTAAACGGGTCTTGAAATTGAAAATGACTACTGTCAATTTTAATAAATGTAATGCGTCCTTGCTGAATAAAAGTAACACATTAGCAAAAAAAAAAAAAAAAAAAACTCATCCCAAACCTTTGAACAGTAGATTAAACAGCAACAAGAATCAATTACAATATCAGAGGTCAGAAACACTGAATCTCTGTAGTTGCATTGAAAATATTCAGCATTATTTCACACTAAATGCAGATATTCAGCAACAAATCTCAATAAATAGAACAACCAGGCACAAATTATAACAAATACAGTATACTGAAATATCATTTAGCTGATGTGTGGGTGAGGTTAACATTTGATCATGTCTTAGTAAGCTAACACGCATTGACAGCCATAATGATTATATGCAGCAATCACTGTAGAGCCTATTTAGCGCAATGGCGACAATAGCAACATAAAAGCCACCATTTTCTGAAAACTGTATGACTAATAGATTCTAAGCCTTACAGTTGCAGGCTTCAACTAATTATTTATGCACAGTAGTTGGAGCATTGCACTCTGCATGGTAATAGATTATATTCTTTCATTTTTTTAAAAGCTAATGCTTTTTTCTGACCTGAATTTCTGCCAAAATTATTTTAAAAGTGGACACCTTTTGATTCGGAACAAGCAATACACAATGACACCTCCACTGAACTAAAAGGATTATGCATGAGAAGAGAAATAAAATAATTTCAACAAAATTGCTTTTTGTATCTTCATGCATTTGGTGAGTGTGTGTGGGTCAGTCTTTGCCTACATTGTGGACCGAAAGTCAATATAAAGTCCCCATTATGCCAGAAAAACAAATGGAGTTACTGAAGATTAGCCCTCTTCCATATGGAATAAGATTGTTTACTCGGGGACGGGCTGATTGCTTATTTTGGAGTTAGGTGGTGGATGTTTCACAGGCTCGACTTCTGTGGGACGCTTTCCACACAGCCTAAAGTAAAAATTATTATAACCAGATTTGGATGCTTTTGTTCATTTTTTTTTTTTTAACAGCTGAGAAAATCTCAAATAAATAACCAGAAAAGGAGTGGAAAAGTAGAAAAAGCATCCATCCATACAGTAATACAGATATACAGTAATTCATCATAAAATCTTACTTAATGCAGAGTGCCTGCTAAAGCAATATGTAAAAAGCCAAACTGATTTTAGAAAATATACTCAATTTTAGAATAATTAGAAAAAAATATAACTGTAAAGTAGCAGCAACAGATATGAAACACAAAATGAATAAAAATATATATCTGTGTCTAATTTTCAAGCAGAAGAAATATATGACCCTCTCTCTCTCTTTTTACACTCTTGTAAAAAAAAAAAATTAATAAAAAATCATGAAAAAAGATGTCATGATGTCATGGCTCGATTGAGACATTCATACTCAGCAGCTCATGAAAAACATTTTATGGATCATTAATACTACGAATTAGTGCATTTGTTTCTTTCAATTTCCTTTAATGATCTTCCGTAGACTATTTAATACTGATTTAATTTAAAGCTGTACATCAATAATTCATCATATGATAATGTTACACTTGAGAAAATTAAAGCATGATTTTGCCAGTTATACAGCCTTTTCAACATGCATATAACTACACAACCACAAAATATTTTATTCATGAATCGTTTTTCCAGTGATTGCAGTACAGTAACCACACACTCATAAATACAGGTCTCATCCTATCAGCACATCTTAGTAGAGTGGTTACTGATCACGAAACACATCTTTGGACAAACCAAGTATTCATTTTACACAAGCTTCCACATGAAAACCAGCATGAATACATGTACAACCCACAAAAATCAACCTCTGATTTGCCCTTTCACTATTTTTTCACTATCTAAGTTTAGCCATGAAGTCAGCAAAAAACCCCAGCTGACATCCATATACTAGCTGATTTTCTTCAACTCTTATCTCTGCTAGTGCTACTTAGCTTGCGTGCACATGCAAGGTTGACAAATTGGCTTGACCTCTTATCAGGTTGGGTCTTATATGGTTTATAAATGTTTTCGCCCACTGTGATTACAATCGGACAAGCTTGCAGCCATTACACTAATGGAGGCACATTCTAATTGATGACATCCTCATTTGCATTGTGTGTTAATTACCCAAATCACTTTGCCGCATCTGCAAATTCTAATTAGTACCCGCGGATTCAGTGTGGCTAGATGTTTTCACCTGAAAATAAAGATGTCTTTCTCTCTGCAATGGTAAACAAAAAGCATGGTTAAATTAAGTAAAGGAACCATGAAGTGAAAATACACCTCAGACACATCAGCCGTAATTAATCACAACCATTTCAAAAGCCAAATGATTATGCCAAGGAAGACATGTGACCAAATTATGGAGATCCAAGAGGAAAGAAGACTGATAACTAGGCAAAATATGATTGGTTCAAATAAATAAATAAAAAACAGAATAAAAAACAAAGCAAATGGCTTTAATGAATAGGTGAAGCCGCAAAGCAAATTGCTTTTAACTGTGCTTATAAAATGGCATGACATCATAGCAAAGGCATTCATTACAGAAACCTTCTCTACACTCTTAAAAATAAAGGTTCTTTATTGGCATCTAAGGGTCCACGAAGAACCTTTGATATCAATGGAACCTTTTCATTACACAAAAGTTTCTTCAGATTATCAAAATGTTTTTAACACTAAGAAAAATGTTCTTTTTAAGAACTGTTCACTAAAATGTGTATAAACTAGCTCTTCTGTGAAAAATCCCTCTTGGAAACTTTATTTTTATTAGTGTTGTAACGCAGCAATGAAGTCCCCTGGTAAAGGTCTCATGTGAATAGTTATCTGCTAACGCAGCAGAGATTTTCTTTGCAGTTTTACATCTTGCATCTGAAGATCTCTTACCTGAGAGTGAACATCTCCACAGGTGAGTACGGTGAAGCTGCAACATATGCTGACACGGTATCCCTTTGCCGAACTGGCGCGGATGGTACCAACACTGCAAAATTTGCATCCAAACGTTGCTCTGATAATTCCGGAGCAGATGGATTCTGGTATAATCTTACACTCCCGATGCGCCTCATGGGTGTAGAGGTCGCCGACCCAAACAATCCCTCTTGATCCGAGTGAGCGGCGCTCTTGAACCCTAACTCCTCGGAAAGACAACCTCCCACTTCTGCGGCCCGAAGGCTGTAGTACAGCTCTACAGGCGTTCCTTCTGACATATCCAGACTCCTCTGGCGTCCAGGGACAACGCTAGGAGGTGCAAACCACCCAGGAAGAGGCTCGAGCTCTGCAACACAGACGCCCATGTCCCCTCGCAACCTGCAGCTCCCACGTACCTCCTGGGTTTCGTGGAAGGCGAACATCCATACGCAGGGAGTTTGTCCCACAGCGCTATAGTCGTCCCAGTCCCTCCCAGCAATGTAGAACAAGACCTGAACCTTGGGTTTGTTCAGGTAAATCCTTTCGTTGAGAACAAAGGTTTGTACTTTCCAGTTGAAGGTGAAGAGGGTTGAAGAAGCCACAAAGGAGCCAGGCATCTGGAGGAAGTCCAAAGGAATAGGCTCTTCCACCGCAAGGGTCCCATATGTGGCATTGATGATGGGAGGTCTCCTGGCCTGGTGGATGAAGAACAGTTCCGTTCTAGAGAGGAAGCTAGAGTTGCGCATGAAGTCCTGGGTGGCCTCCTTAAGAAAGAAGGAAGACTCTGTGTTGAGGAGCTGGTAGTTGACAGGCAGGTAAGTAGGGGAGGCGTAGCGCTGAAGACTCTCCAGGATACGACAGTCTGTAACTGACACAGCAAAGAAAAGAGACGTCAGAACTAACTGGAATAGTTACATGTGGGTCTCTACACTCAGGAAAAAAAGGTACAAAAGCTGTCAAAAGCTGTGCCTTTCAAAAGGTGTAAACTTCGTATTGTATGTATGCATATCAGTACCCTAAAGGTACTAATATACGTAGTTTGGGTTTTTTAATTTAATTTTTAAATCAATATTTAAATTATTATATACTTTTTTATTATTAATTTTAGTTTTTGAATTTTATTTTAATTCATCAGTATCATTAAGTTTTTCATTTTTTATTTCAGTTAACATGTTAGTAAAGACTCAAGTTTCAGTTTTAATTTTAGCTTCTTATTTATTTATTTATTTTCAGTTTTAGTTTCAGTTTTATTTAATAATAACAACCTGGGCAGCGGCCCACTGACCAGCTTTTTTTTACCCTTTTTCTGTAAGTGTATGTATTCTAAGAAAGGAACACAGTATTACAATTCCAACTGATACCAAGAATCTGATAATTATTTTCATGTTATGGATGATTTATATTCTATTTTGTCTAAATTAATTAAAAAACAAACAAAAAAAAAACCTAATGGAACAGATGAATCAACATGTTATAATGTTAAATATGAAATATTCTTTCTAGATCTGCTAAAGATTTGATTTAACAGTGTAATTAAATTATCTGTTGTTCAAAGATTAATTAGAGTTTATCTCAAGTTAACCTCTAAAATGAGATGATGGCAAAGGTAAACTGTAATGACAATGGACAAGTGAATGTACAATATAACAATCTTATTTGCATCCGTATTGTTTTCTGTAGAAAGCACATCCACGTTAACCTGATCAGTAAAAACAGCACAATTTATGATTACCAATTTTGTCAGATTTTATTGCAGATGTGAAATACTGAAATGTAATCTTGACAAAAATTAAATAGATGTAATTCTTTCTCCATTCAAACAGAGGTAAGATGTACTTGTATGACTATTGTCTGCATAGAAAATAGCTGCCAAGAGGCATTACCAAGATAGCAGACAAGTGAACTGACTTGCCTTAAAGGGCTTTGATTAAACTGTGAACCCCAAAGAACAATTGTTGGTTATTCAGCACTTAACTGCTATAAAGCTACAAAATTTATCTGCATAGAAACATTATATTCTATTTTAATTTTATGTTTCAATATCCTTACAAACCATAAACATAGAAATCAGGTTTACAGTTTTTTGTAGACTTCTATTAGGGAAAATGACATTGAAAGTAACAAGTGAATATGAAAACTGTAATGACCACCTGACTTTACCTAACAGACATCTGATTATTGTTTCAGAGAACTGGAATAAAGTTTAACTTTTTCAGCTCTTTACTCAAATATATTGCATCAAAAAAAAAAGAAGTGCCAAAGTTATTTCCAGAGCAGGCACTGCTTGTATCCTATATGATATCTCCCTCACTGTTTCTGGTAGACAGCACTGGCAGTGGCATGCTATCATAACCTCAATAGCGAAGCCTCCAGCAGAAACATTGATTTCACCTCAGACAGAAAGTAATATGGAGACTGATGAGACACTCTGATATGAAGAAGTGGACATAAACCAAAATAGACACAGAAAGGCCCTCTAAATTTTTATCTGTGAGGGTGAACATCTGACCCATTATATATAACACCGTATCACTGCTCTGGGAACTATATTTTCAGTGAAAACACAATCTTCATGAACCAAAGATGAATCCAATCCATTTATATTTAACACAATAACTGATTTAAACACTGCTTTCCTTAATTTTCTGAATAATGGCCTTGATCGTAAAATCTATTAAATAAAATTTAGTTTACAGCCTGCCTTCCACTGACACTAATTGTGCAATGCTAGTATTTGGTGAAAAAGTAGGGCTGCATGATTGGGGGTGGAGGGTGATCAAATTTTTCTGATAAAAAAATGCTATTGTTTGTTATTTATTTCACTTGTTTGTAAGACTGCACAATTTAGTCAAAAATGTATGATTCTATGAACAAATAAAACAATAATATAGTGATATTTACAATAGTAATGCTTATTATTTGTTTACTACTTGTTTAATATTTTATTTAGGAATATATCCACAATAAGGATAATTTTAGTTTACAGTACAACTGTAAAATTACAATACTATTATTTACGATCTTTTATGGTCATTTTCGGTTTTTATTTTGGCAGGAAATCACAGGGAGCCCTATAAAGCTTCTCTTTTGTTGACAACACCTGAAGCACTTCTCATTACAAGTTTGGAAAGATGCACGTTATAAAGCAACATATACAGTACCGCAACCTGAACTACTCTGAGACACTAAAAACACTGGATCATGAGATGCTCACAAGTAAAAGAACACAGTGCATTCATCCCAATCTGTGTATTGCTTTAAAAGATGTCAAATACTGTCCTTCTCCAACCACATCCAATCTCAAAATATCCTCTTAAAATATTTTTTCCACCCAGTGTTTTAAAATCATATCTTAATCAGTCGTTAGTCTTTGACCTTTAAGCTGAAGAACATTTTGTGCTCTGATTAGGCTACTTTCCTCTCTTACTGCACTCTGTTTTGACCAAGGATATGGCAATGAATGACCTGCTTGTGAATCAGAAGGAATAAATTACTCATTTAGGATGATTGGCTATGCACACACATGCACGGCCGTACACAAACAAGTCTGAAAAAAGGGCTTTCAAGTGGACATCTTGTCACTGCAAAACAAAAGTGATTTGTTGAAGCAATTGAAAGGAAATACAGTGAAAAACTTTTTTTTTTTTTTTCAGGCTCCATTTTCACTGTTTACGAGATTTATTGGCCTGCCTTGACAAAAAGAAATAGTATTATCACAGTAAATTTAAGTTGTATCCCCATACACATGCTCCAGATGCAATACCTTATATACAGCACACAGTGCATGCTTGGTCGATAATTAACACCCACTGACAGATGTTGCAGTCAATCCAGATGTTACTGGTTGTTATTTTAGTGCTAATATCTAGTTTACATACAGCACGCCAAAAGTCAGAATTTCATAAGGCAACTTTTGGAAGCAGAAAAACCCAGACAGACTGCAGTGTGAAATACAGCACAATGTCTTCTTTGGTAAAAAACCATTACAGATTTTAATTTATGACTTACAAGCTCGGTTGACTTTGTTTAATTTCTAGAGTGGCCAATTCAAAGAAGCTGTGAATGTTTGCTACAAAAAAAGAGAGAAATTGTTAGCGAAAGTAATGAATGAGCCCAGGCTTAAATGAAATTACGAACATGACCAGCAACCCAGAAAAGGGAAGTCATTAATCAGAATCACTTTAATGTGCTGTGTGGCAGTAATTTCAGTCCGCGCGTAATACAAAGTGATACACTTATTTGAAAAAGAAAATGAAATATGGGAGTTGAATGCCTCTAAATGTCTGCAAATTCCTGCCAGTTATTTAATTTAGTCAATTTCATTTCATTCCAGTTCGGCAATAATGAAATTTATAATTTCTGGGTGTTCTTTTCATGATAGCATGCATTTGAACAAAGGACAAAGGAACATTGCTTTTAGTTTTGCAGCTCTATTATAAACCATAACACAATAATCCGTTAATAAATTCGCACTGAACCAAAAATTAAACTGAATTGAATGGCTTCAATGTCTTATTTAAAACACACAGCAAGAAAAGCCTCCATAGTCTCCTTCTGTCAATCATCATCAGCAGCCGCTTTTCGGTTCATTTTGCCTCTTTCTCTCCGACCACACCGCTGTCACGCTGATGGATCAACATGAGCCCGCTAGTCGGCCCTTGTAGGGAGGCTCCAGACAAGGGAAAGGTCTTCTTCTGACTGCCCAAGCAGGACAAGGTATTAGGGAGGCCTGACAGGAGGTCTGCCCAGGGGAAAGCAGCCCTTGCTGGAGAGGGCTTTCAGAGTCACTGCCCCAAGTCTGGCTGTGGACGAGAGCAGCCTTAATGATATATAAGGGTACAGGAGGCAGTGTCAGCCTGTCCGTGGCCTGTCAAAGAGCATGTGGTGAGAGGGCGAGATTGGAGAGCAAGTCACGCAGGTGTGAGAATGAGAGGGAAAGGGCAAGGTGGCGGGAGAGAGACTCAAGGCCAGTAAACAGATAAAAGGAAGATGGTGAGAGAGAGAGAGAGAGAGAGAGAGAGAGAGAGAGAGAGAGAGAGAGAAATCAGTGTGGTTGTCAGGTGTTTATTGAAGTAAAGCTGGCCTGTCACCATGAGGGAATCGGCTGCTTAGTTTTAGAGGACTATCTAATCCGTGATGCTTTGTTCTCACTCTAGTCTTGTGCCTAGAGTTGGTAACCGACAAGAATAATTAAGGATCATTTCCATTAAAACACACACGGATGGTTATGAGTTACTGCAGCTCTTTTTAATGAATCAAAATCATATAGGGCAAAGAATGTAGCCTGATTCCCGAACAAATGACTCTTATAAACTGATTCCTTTAAGTTGATCAAAATTCTTACAGTGCGACCAGTTGTAGTTTGATTCCTGAACAAACGACTCTTAGGAGCTGGTTTCCTTTAAATAAATCAAAAACATACAGCATGACTATAGTGAGCCACTAGTGACTTGAATAAATGATTCTTATGAGCTGGATGTGTTTAATGAATCCATTGCGTTTGAGTGCAATTAAATTTCCCAAAATGAATGAACCAAGAACCTTATGAATCAGTATTTAGGTATTTTATTAAAAAAAAAAAAAAAAAGAATGAAATATTTTACTAATATTTTTTTTGTTTGTTTAGTGTTTCCATAGTTTTCATCAGTGTTTCCATAGTGAACTCTACCATTCAAAAGTTTGTGGTCATTATATTTATAGTATAAAACAACAAACCAAACAATAAATCAATAAACAATTAAAAAAAATAAATACAAAAAAAAAAATTAATAAAATGTGGTTGTAAAGTTGACTCAGTGAAATATTATTACACTTTTGCTCTGTTTTAATATATTTTAAAATGTAATTTATTCCAATTTTCAGAAGATCATTACCTCTCCAGTCTTCAGTGTCACAAGATCCTTCAGAATCATGCTGAATATGCTTATTTGGGTGGGCTTAAGAAACAGTTTATTATTATCAATGCTGAAAACAGTGTGCTGTTTAATATTTTACTATATAATTTTTTCTCTCTCTCTCTCTGCCTCTCGTCTCAATCTCTCTCTCTCTCTCATCTGCTCGATCTTAGATGAATACAAAGTTCAAAAAATGCCTTTACTGTTGCTTTTTGATTAATTAAGGCTTCCCTGTTAAAATAAAGTATTCATTTTAACTTATAAAAATCTCACTGACCTCCCAAACCTGTGAATATAATTAACTTATTTAATGCAGACACTTTTATCCAATTTAATTTAATTTAATTTAATTTAATTTATGCATTTAGCAGACACTTTTATCCAATACTGCATCACATAATTATTTAGAAGGAATTTAAATTATTTCTGTTTTTGTAAATATCCTCTGTTGAATCTAAAATGATTTACTTGGCAAAAGATGCGAAAGTTAATACAATAAGGATTGACATTTTTCTTTCCAAACATTTATTCTCCATAAAAAAAAAAAAAAAAAAAAAAACCAAGAATAAGCATATTACTGAAATCATTAATGACCTAGAAACATTCATTTCCTCTGATTCCCATTGATATTTGGGCATTTACAGTTCTCTTCTCGCTCCTCCCTACACAGTGCAAGGGGCACCTCCCTGGCACTCATCTCAAAGCCAAACACTCTCTTAAATAGGCTTATGCTGTTTTCCTCCAAGTCCCAATGTATTATTCTTGCCATAGCATTACATCAATTGTAATTAATAAGGGCTATTGACTTTGTGCTGGCCTGTCAAAAATACTTCATTGAGCTTTTGCTTCACAAGCATTCATTTAGGGAATGATATATGTGGGCTCATCTTAAAACAGCCAGAAAGGTAGTTAAACGTATGCTAGGAGCTGTGAGGAGAGAATCAAGATATAATACAACATTATGCCTTTTAAGGTTCCCCGATAGAAATTAATGATATTGAAAAATGAGTATGTTCATCTACAGAGACTCTGCACAGAACTAATGATTTACAAAGCTGGCGGCACTTTTAGAGGTCTGTTTATAAAGCCCTCAAAAATACTACAAGGTGAAAAGCTGAGACTCCAAACCTATTCCTAAGTCCTTTTTTCGACAGTTTCTAGGAAATCTAGTGGCACCGATAAGCTTATTTGTGTTACCCTAGAGAGGGACCCTGCGCAAGCACTATCGTATTTCAACCTCTCCTCACAGGACTTTTGTTAAAAGAACTGCCATAGCATTTTCTCAAACAGCTGCTTGGAAAGTCCACATTACAGGGGCTTTGTACATTAAACCACCATCTAGAGTGGCCTGTTTTTTTGCGTTCGTGGTGAGAAGGGCCCCCCCGAGCAGCTGAAGTTCAACAGAGAGCACTCTCGTTAGGCTGCTCGTGCCTCCCTACATCCATTGCTTCCTTTAAGAGCTTCCACCCACAGATCCCTTCTTTTTTCGTACTCAGTAATTGCCTCTCATAGACAGGACTTGTGCCGATAATGAGGACTAATAGGAGGTGGACAAATCTGGTGTTACACAGTGTTCATCACTGAATGTATTTAAGCTTTAAAGAGCTGTCGACTGTGGTGAGTAACACCATGTGATGAGTCCTTGTTTCATTCTCTGCTACTTACACTTCACTCGCAATGGCCGAGTTGGGACTGGCTAGCCAATTTTTGTCCTGACCTTCTCTGTCCTTTAAAACTTTAAACAGCTTGACCCTGGGTGTAGGTATGTGATGCTGGAAAATCATCTGGGTAATTACAAGCAGGTTTTAATACTCAACCAGCATCTTACTAGAAGCCACTTAATTACACTAAACTCAGGGCAAATTTAAGAAACACATGAACACACACAGAGGAAAAAAATAACATACTACAGAAAGTACTGTAATTAGATTGTGGAAAAGTAATAATGTGCTCATTTTATATCAAAACAGATGTGGCTACTTGCCTTTGGTTAGTCTTATATGTGCCTGCTGTTACAGGTTTGGTCGCACATCAGTTTAGTAAATTTGCTTGTTGAGGTTAATATTTCTGTAGAGCATGGAACAATGGTCAATTTTGATAGGCCAAAATCATTAAGGCAGACAGTTACATTAGCAATTTTTTTTCAGTATATGTTCAGCGATGTCCCAGCATACGATAGACAGTAGATTGAAACATGGACCTTTTTTTGCAACCATGTGTATAGTTGTCCTTGGATATATGTGTGTTTAAGTTCTGCTTATACGATGCATTTTACTATTTTTCACAATCGATCATTGCTGTCCTTTCGAGCTCCTCGATCACTTTGTACTGGCCCCAGTGCGCCGCTTTTAGGAAGCTTTGTTTAAGTGAGATCTTAAGGACAAGAGGAACAGGGCACAGATCAGAGGGCCCATTGGTATCGTCCAAGCGCCTCTCTTGGACTTCACTAAAAACCTGGACAGGCTTCCTAATGAAATCTCTTCCTTGCTTTGGCGTGCCCCCCCCCGTTATGGTGCTGTGACATCATAAATCCAGCAGCAACACTGAAGCTTCTCAATCAGGTGGGGAGGTGGTGTGGGGGGGTTCATTCCCCCTGTCTGGCAAATGGCTTCCTTTTCCGTCGTATCAAGCTGTCGTCCCTTAATGACTACTTGTGATGAAACTGATGTCAAATCATCAGGGAGGTGAGAGCGAATGATTTGGGGATTTTTGTAAAACTGTATTATACTCCCATGTATTTTACAAAGCCTGTGATTAAGAGATGTCCTTTTTTTTGTCTGGGGGCTTTAGGAAGCAATGAAAAATAAACAAATCAGAATGAAATAAAAGCATCCTGGGAAACATTATGAGTTTCGGTAATTGAAAGCGAGAGTAATGGAAGAGTAATCACAGCTGCATAATCATAAAACAGCCCATCACAATAAACCGTACAAGTGTTCAGCATTCAACATGTTGACCCATTAAAAACAAATTCCACTTGTGCAGCATCCCAATGCATTACCATCCAATCATCTCTCTCCAAAAAGTTTTTAAAGGAACTCCACTGGGAACTTACTTTGACTGAAATAACTTAATCTAGTTGGACTTGGAATAGCAATTAAATGTCAGGACATTGAGAAAAATGCTTACAAAATCAAGTTTAGAAAGTAAAAACGGCACAAAGGGGTTTACACAAGTTTGGGGGCCCAGTCCCCTCCCATTCTGTCAGGCACCAACCAAATCTACCCTAATAATGTATGACCCTCGTCAAACACACCGATGGAAGTGAAGAAGCCTTTTTACCTTTTTGTGGCCATAAAAAATAAGACCGCGTCTTTTAGAATTGGTGTGGCAGCATCGAGTAGATTATCCAGTGCATGGGCTATATACTGGGACCTTATTTCAAATGTTATAGATGGGGAATAAACTTATTACTTTAATGTATTTTTTTTTTCTTAATTTTCAATATTTTTATATTTTCAATATAATTGTTAAAAATTTTTTAATTAAACATATTATATATAAGGTGCATTAGTTTTCAATGTGTCTTGTTGCTTAATGCAATATTTTAGCATTATGTTCGTGCATAAAGAATATTTACATTCGCCAATTTCATACCAATCCATTTGGTAGGACAATTGAAAAGAATACGATCGAGTCATGGCAGCCACCAACTGTTTGATTACCGCATCTCAGATAATCTATGTGATGTTCATTCTAAGAAAGCAACTCATTACATTTTAAAGACATGCGGGTGAGTAATGATGACAGAATTTGAATTTTTTGGTGAACTATCCCTTTAACTAATTAATAAATTTACGATTTGTTAGTGCCCAGACTTGTGGCCAAAATCCTTAATACCCATATTTTAATCAGACCTTTTGCCAGTTTTTAAATATGGTCTCAGACTTTTGGACCCCATTAGTTCCCTTTCTTTCCTATGCATTTACCACGTCCCAGATACTCAATACCAGATACAGATGTGTAGAGAGATAGCCGAGAGAGAGCGGAGCGGTGGAGAGAGAGGAGACGAGCGAGAGAGAAGAGGAGAGCTCTGTCTTGTGATTGCCCATAGTGTGAACCTAGATGGCAGCTCTGGGTGATGGATGGGCAGAGATGGATGTGGCCGCGGTGGTTTATTGAACTAAACCCCTGGTCCTTTCTTTCACACGTATAGCTCAAATAATTTCAAACACCTCCACACACACCCTCTGGTGGGCCTCACACACTGCGTCGGTCCAACAGCAACTCTCGAAATGGCAATCTAAACAACACTCACGAAAAGGTTTTAACAAAATACACACTGTTCCGCAAGCCCGCTGAAAGCTGACCTGATTAACAGGTGCCCGTTCCACACTTTCTTACTTTAGGTTTTTTTTTTTTTGTTCTGCTGACGTGCACTAAGTAAGGGTCGACCAGGTTCTTCACTAAAAAACACAGTTGTAGTACGTTTTTCACAACCTCAATTTCCCCTTGCGCAGACTTTTAAAAGCCTGTTATGATACTACCCTTCAATATGTAACTGACCTTATTGTTTGGCTAATCTACACAGTTCCCATCCATTCGTTCACATTTGTCATTCCTGCAGAGAGGATGTTCATGTGCTCACGGTTTGATGTGGAGACAGATATCTTGTGTAGCCACACCTGTTGACAATGATGAAATGTATACGTTTTACTGCAGTAATGTGTTTTGGAAATATTTTTTTGATGGCTGATTAACAAAGTAGTCGGTCAACATATATAGCCAAGGAACGTCTTATAGGAAATCATCTGAACTAGAGGATATCTCATTATATCCACTCCAGCTTGTAAAATGCAAAAAAAGGAAACACTCATTTGTAAAAATACAAAAGCCAATATATATATATATAACTGTCCATGTGGCTTTTTGTGTACATTATGTAACATACAGTCAAGGGACTCCTAAATGACCAGGTTTTGCACCTTGGTTTTCATCACTGTCCATGTGGCTTTGCTTTGAGAATTTCTACACATCATGTTTTATTCCATGTTTTATTCCAAAAGAGAAAGGAGAATCTTTTTTTCCATGCAACCTCTCATCAATCACACACCTATACCGTCACATCAAGTGTGTCTGTCTGAGATATCAGTGACAGTGTAAATCTTCCACACTTCTCAGCCAGAACTCTTGGACCTGGAAGTGAAGTTTATGAACAAAGCATGTTATTAAACTAGTGGCAGAGCTCCAACCCAGCTGGAGACGTATGGTATGATGCCAACAGCTTATATAATTATTAGTACGTACCAAAAAAAACCAAAAAAAACACTGCGCCTTTTGGATGGTACAGTGGTCATCAGAATAGAGGTGCCAGATATATTTCCAGGTTTGTGTCCTTATGTAACCTCAGTCAAAAGGGCTCTAAAGGAACAGGTTTTGCACCTTGGGTTTTCATCACTGTGCTCCCTTTTCAGTGGCTTTGCTTTGAGGGGCATTCTGACATCATGTTTTATTCTCAGGGTTTATTCGAAAAGACGAAAGGTAGAATCTTTTTTCCCATGCCCCCTGATGGATACTCCCACACCTCTACGTCACATCAAGGGTGTCTGTTGAGAATCGTGAACAGTGTCCATCTCCCATTCGCCTGCAGACTCTCTCTACTAGAGATCGTGAAGTTCTGCAAAAGCCTGTATTAAATAGTGGCAGCGCTCCTAACCATGTGGAGGCCGATGGTCTGATGCAACAACAAAACGCTATGACGAGAACCATGACGAGCAACAGCGGTTGTTCTACTCCTCTGAGAACCCCATGTGAGTGTTGAGGGACGATGTTTTGCTCCAGTTTACGGTGAACGTTTAAATGCGGGTCATTTACTGCGACTTTACCTTATGAAACACCCCTGTGCGCCGCATTTGTTTGCCAAGGAATAGTGGTAAACCCATCGCAACCCAACACTGGCCTGGAGGTGAATAATCTAAATTGTCGTTGAGCTTTGATGACCAGTCGTCCTCTGCTGCTGCTCTCTAAAACAGGGGGGTGTCCGCTATGCCCTCACCGCTGGACACTTTCTGCGCAGGATAATCTGTTATCATGTACTGCTATCTGAAGTTTCCTGCCAATCTACAGGTCCCTCATCACTCCCCAGACAGACGATTTTCCTGCAATCTACACACTGACTGCTGGCACTAAATATGCTGCAGTTAGTGATTAAACTCATGCAGTCATGTATCATGGTCCCTGACACTTCCACAGATGTATCTAGATAAATGATGGGCTCACACATACAACAACATAACCTGCTTGCTAACACGTTCACATGTCATATTGACATTTGTAGGTGGTAGTTGCCTGCAGCCAAGAAAACAACCGCAAATCGGATTTCTTTATTAGCTCACGGCTGGATGGACACTCACAACTATTTGATTATCGAGTCATTCTAACAAATTTGGTGATACTGATTTTTAGGCCAAAGTCTTTTTTTTTGTTTTTTTTTTTTTGCTGCTAGATTACTTTGTGCTTATCTCAATTTCACTCTGCCCCGGTGGTACGGTTTATGTAATGTCCGGAAAGAAATCTTTATGTAAGCAAATGTCTATTTATCTATAGAGATGAATAGAATAATAATAAAGATTTTACATTTAGACCTGTGCCCTGGACGACGATAATAGATATTTAGATACTTCCCAAGGACAAACTACACGTATTTTCACAAAACATTCTCAGAGTCTCAAAAGTTCATATATTGCTCAGGTCTTGGAGGCATCAATAACTGCTTGTAAGCCGTTTGTGAGAGTCTGAGTGTCGAAAATGGATCTCACAACATCAGTAAGGCACCCGTGGGGAAGAACTCCCCGTGCACAGCATGCTGGGACCCCCACAGGACGGTACAGGACCTTGAGGATTTTGTCAGGAACTCACCCCCGGGACTCAGTCATTGATGCTATCGGAAGCGATGTACAATATCAACAATGGCGGGCAAATTTAAATGTATAATAGTGACAGTCACTACATTGATACCATGTTACAAAACGAGTGACATTTCAGAAATGCCACCTTTACACACGTCTATTAAACACAACACCTTAATCACATAAAACCAGGTGGTACTTCTCCTCCATTATTAATAACTGAGGCAAGAATAATGGCTTGTGGAAATTCCTCTTTCCCCTCACAGGAATCAAATCAGTTTTTAAAAGTATCGGCAACTAGAAAGTATTTTATGAACCGGTAATAATCTTATCAATAATACCAATTTTTACTGTGTTTTATTTTCCCCCCAGCATATCTTCCACCTTGCCCATATTCTTCATACACTTTCACATGGTAATGCCATTAAATCTAGGGTACACAAATGGGAATTAGTGCTCATTCAGAGTTCCGTTTCACTGATCACCAATGTCGCCTCTGCCCACTGAGCATTAACCAAAGATGAAATTTGTCTGCATTAATGCAAGCCGGAGAACTTTTCGAGTGTGCTGTCCTTCCTTTTTCGTTTCCACCATTGACTCATCTAAACAGTAGCAGAAGTTCATTTTCCCTTGAGCGCAATCAAACATAAATTCATTCTCGTTTTGGTTCCACCACCCACTCAGATGCGTGTGCCAGGCTTGGAGCAAACAAGTGCGATTCACCACACAACTGTCAATAATTCATATTCGCCTTTAAACCGGCATGTGTGCTGCCTCTGCGGAGATAAGCTGACGGCGGCGAGGTTTGTGATACAAAAACAAACAGAAGCGTAACGTGCATACTTCTGAAAGAAGCCTATGGAGCACAACAACGAAAACTACACAGTCGGGTTTGTGCTTTTTTTGCTATTCATTAGACGGCCTGTTTCTCCCCGCGGAGAAGGTAGAGTGCTGTCTCTACTGCCTGGCCCCTGGGCCCATAGTCCTAGTATGGACTGTGTGTGTGTTTTTAAAGGCGCCTTTGCGGAGGCTCCCGATGGAGTTTCTAAATCTGTGGTTTAACCTCGCCTGCTGTCCCCCGGCCTGGGCCTTCTCGCCCGCTGAGCCGCGCGACTGGAAAAGGATGAGCGTGTCGTGTGGGCCGGCCCTACTAGCGCAGGCGCCCGTTGAGCCGCATGATAGTGGCCAGACGCGCCATGGAAATTGATCTTCTCCGCAAACTCCGTGTTACCCCCGCCGCTTACGATAGGGTTTGTCAGGGTTCTTCTCCGTCCTCGCACCCCCCCTTTTCTATAGAAGTGATCGCGCCCTTTTTCCAGACTAATGACCGATCTGTCAAAAAACTTTAGTGTGCCCCGTAAAAAAAAAAAAAATATCCGGAAAATCCACCCCCCTGTCTTTTTAGTTGTATTGTCTTTCTTTCTGTCTTTATTTATTTATATTATTTATGTTATTTCTTTCATTTATTCTATTTATTTAGATTTATTTTAACTAATGTTGTACATTCCCTGTACTAAATTCATCCATACTTGTTTTTTAGGATATACTTTTTAAAAATTTCCCATAAACCTTTCTCAATCTTGACTCACACAGCGCTGTCCCCCAATTCAGGAGCTTCACTGGCTGGCTTTCATGTGTGAATTACGCCGTGCCCATTTCATTAATGTGACTGACACCCGCCAGTGGCAAACGGCCAAGTGTTAAGGCTTTTTTTTGTTGGAAAATTCTTTTTTACAAAAAAACAATCTAATATTTGCTTTTCCAATGAGTTCCCCTTTATTATATTTTAACCACTCACATTAAACTATATTTAGATATATCTCGGCTATTTGATGCACTGCATTGTTTCCATTTCTTTTGTCTCTTCTTCTTCTTCTTCTTCTTTTTTTCTGACAAACGTGGTGCCAGGACAAGCCTTTGAACCAGCATTAATTTGCTAATCTTCCTTTTGACCAAATCATTTTCTACCGCAAACTGGTTAGGGGCAGTTAACACACAGCACAGGTTTGCATTTTGTTGCTCTGCTTTTCCATTGTAAACATGCACCGATGCACAGATCAGTCAGTGTTAGCAAGCGGGGTGAGGCACATACTAAATGGACCATTGCCTGCGTTTATGCTAAATAAATGCTACTTTGCAGTCCTACCCCCCCATATGTGTTATTACCAGCCCCTGCATTTTACATCACTTACGGTCAGCAGTATTAAAAACACCATTTTTCAAAATACATACATTGTGTCAATAAATTTCATGAGTCAAACATGCCTAGGTCTGATTTGGTCAGACAACAACTGCCACCCCGGACCCGTGGTGTTGTTGGAAAAAAACGTCCCGGTATCCAATGACGCCACTTTGTTTCTCCCTGGAATGCTTGGCGCACAACTGACAGCCGTAGAATCCCCCTCTCGCCCGACCCACAGCAACTCCCTCATGTCCCCCCTGACACAATGCCTTCGCAAAGGTTTTGCTCTCTACGTCTGCACGCTGTAGATTTGTTTTGCGAGGGCCGGCCACAGGAATGCCAGCTCGGATAACGGGAACACGGCTTATGCTCTTTGGGTGGGTGTGCTGGTTTTTCATCTTTCCACTGCCTGCCACGCATTCTCCCGCCGCACCACCCCCAGCCCGCCCACAAACCGCAAAAACGAACGAAGCACGCGAAGAAAGAAAGAAAGAAAGAACCAAGCAAGAAAGACCGAAAGAAAGAAGGACATCAGCTCTGCTGGGACCACTAACAGTGACTGGCCCATAATGCGGACGAGTACAGGCCCCCTCTGGGTTTTCTGTCGCACGAGCTAAAAAATGTAGATGCACTCCCAAAACAGTACGTATTGCTTCCTTATTTCATTGAAACACAAGGCTGTATGTTACTTTGTCCCTTCAGTTGATGATGGACCAATTTACACTTAGGACCATTCGCACATAACAAGTATAAAGTAACAAAGCCGCTGCTCGTTAAATGAATGCGGGGATGGGTGTTTATCAGGATGAGAGGCTTAGCTGAGAACAACTCACAATCATTCCCAGATCAACCCGATCCCGTCACAATTACCGGTATTCTTACCGGTCAAAGCGTGTGTTTGACAATACTGAAATCCATCATTTTAGCCAAGTTATTCAATCCAGCTAAAATACAATCCATCTTCCCTTAACATTGCTTTTGCAAGTAAAAAAAGTTGTCTCTCTTAGTCAGCAGAGAAATATGACTGTAAATACTTTGATTCATTTGTTACCGGAATTTATTAATAATGACTTGTCCAAAAACAACTCACAGCGAATCGTTTCGGTTGGTGCCATGTCTCTTTAAACTGTAATGAGCTACTGGCTACCCTCTTTTCTCATTGGAGCGTGTCGACACAAGACACTTATTCAACACAAAGACACAGTGAATACTGTATATCCGTATATTGATAGTAGGTGGCCTTATTCAAAATAGCTAGCAACCGTACGTACGTAGAAACCAACTGAAAATTGAAGCAGCCAACTGGATAACAAACCAGTCTCAGACTCAGACAAGCCCATTACAAACTGTCTGTGTGTTTTCTTTCTGAGGTAAAAAATAACATCATAAAAATGAGGGGGGGGAACTGTTCGTTGTTAGTTCCATGTTAGCTCAGGTCCATTAAATAACATGTATAGATGAAAACTTGTTGATTTCAATAATGTATTAGTAAATGTTGGAGCTCAACACTAATTAAGATTAATAATGCTTTAGTACGGATTTTTCATTGTTAGTTATGTTAAATAATGTACTAATGTTAACAAAGTTAACCTTATTGCAAGTGTTAGCCATATGACAAAACATGAAACATGTTTACAGGGCAAACAAACAGTCCAAAACACAAAATGTGGTGAATTTTCATGGTGAGAGGACAACAGGGGATGGACTTTCACTGGAAGAAGTGTTATTATGGATTATGGACTTTTTTAAGGCAGAGGCAACCGTTTAATGTTAATTACAAGCAAACAATGCTTTTCACTTCACAAGAGATGTTCATTGATGGACTGCAGTCATGTGTGGATTATTGTGGTGTATTCATCGGGAGTTTGCCACTCTCATTCTGACGGCAACAATTACACGCAGAGGTATCCATTTGTGAGTCAATATAATGTAATGCAAAATTTTCAGCAAATTTGCCTTTTTGGTAGTGGAATGTTCGTTTGTAATATTATGGCCCATGTGAGGGGGCCTTCACATTCTGATTTGGATAACTGGTGCTTGCAAAGCCAAAAAGGTCTATGAACACAATGCTTGAGATACAATTTCGCAGTAACTTTTCTCAAACCCATCACTTATTTGCACTAGACACTACAAAAACAACTTCATTCTTTACCACTCTTCTAAACCCCATATGCTCTCATCATTTCCCAGGAAACCAACGGAGTAGTAAGGTTCTAATGCTACTTATGTGTTTGGTCTGATGGTACCCACCTTAAGGTCCTATGAACTGATTTAAAATGTTCAAAAAATCGTATGCCAACTTTAAAAAAAAGGGGAGAAAACAGCCAGAGGATAAAAGCAGCTGAAACATAGAGACACGGGATCATAGGATGTTAGACAAAAAAAAAAAAAAAAAAAAAAAAAAGGAGTAACAGGTAGAGGACAAACATACCATTTCGTGATCTAGAAAATTAGGGCCCAGAAGCTTAAAACTGGAACAGTTCCACAACATGTGACGATCTTAATCTCTTTTCATGCACTCTTTCCATAGCGGCGGGAATTAGCACCTAGCCCCCAGTGATCCGCAGAGCAAATGAAGTGACCATTGAGTCGGGACACACAGAGCTGGAGGCGAAGAGAGAGAATAGCAGAGGGTGTCTATAATGAGGAATGAGTGATTACATGTTTATGTTGTTTGAGAGAATCTAGGAGTTAGATAACATCCCAATCAATCCCTTTCTGCATCTTTGGTTGGCTCTCATCAGCTGTCTGCGGTGTCAGTATTCATTGACATCTTGTTGTGAAAAAACAATGATAAAAAATCCTGACTGTAAGATCCTGACAGCTCAATGGAAGAAAAAAGAAAAGAATATAGAGTGATGCAGGTTTCAAAAAACATGAAGCAAATCAGTGACAGATACCTACAACCTTGCATTTCCACATTGTATGTCAGAGTTTTATAAGAAACAGAAACAAAATACAGTCACATCTGATTGCCAACTTTTTACTCTACTCATAATAAAACATCTTTATTGAGTCAAGTGCTTTAGCACGGCAAAGTGATGCAATCTTTCCATTTGTGAAAGATTGCTGTAAAATGATCTATCAAGAAGGGGCATGGTTCCACATTCATGCACATTGAACTCATAGGACCTAAACTCACAACCAGGGGTACTGAAGAAAAAAAAACCTTTCTGGGGACATTTATTTTGTTGAAAGGGGACCATGAGAGAGAAGAGGGAGGTTGTTTCTATGGCCTGTTATACAGTGTGTGTGTTTGTGTGTGTTGTTGGGAAGAAGATATGCGTATGATTAATGTCACAGTACTTCTCACTCTCAAACCTTTTGCTGGTCTTGCACAGACTCAAAAAAGACGCACCAAAAATATACTCAAATTACATTCAAAACACTAGAACGGACATTTAAGAGACTACAAAAATGTCAGAATATAATTGCATTAGACTAAAAATTCCCTAAAATCATGATTTAAAAATTAAAAAATGAAGATATTTCGTGCTAGATGCAATTTTATTAATAAGTTAGTCTAATAAAATAAATGTCATAATTGTAAGTGTGATTAAAGTGAGTTTTTGGGGTCACTTACAAATACAGACACGGAGATGGAATTATCTCTTCAACGTGAAGGTCAGACTTGTGTGTGAATGTTCACATGTTGTTTGTAAAGCCGCTCTGTGGTCACATGTGTCAACTCATTCCACCTGTGACATTATCACTTCTGGTTAAACAAAAAAAAAAAAAAAAAAAAATATCGATCAGTTTCCTAGATTCTCCCTTTTCTTTGATTCTTTTTATGTATCTCAAGCTGAACTAGATGAAAGCTTGGAGCTATTCCCTAAGAGGTTTTGTTGCTTTCTTTCAACCGTGCACTCTTTAGCTTTTCATTCCCCTTTTTCCACGATAGATATAGGAAAGCAAACTATAAATAGAACGCACGAGTAGTATAACCTCTAGTCATCAACGTCATGGGGAAGTGGAAAAACGAGCAAGGCAAAGCCAGAAAGACGTTTCAAGACACTTGTGTGCAAGTGGCTATGTATTTAAACAATCAATTAATTGAGGGTTAAAGTTTAGGGTTGAATGTTATGAGGTGAATCATTTGTATTTCAGTAAGGATGTTGTTTCTGCTTGCTCAAACGGGTAGCCATGGCGCTAGGGCTTTAGTTCAGTTTCCAAGGTAATGAACTGCTAAAAATGTGTTTTTGAATCTTGCATGCATGTCACTTTTGCATAAATGTACCTACGTAGCAAAAATACATGAATATAAAAAAAGAAAAAATTAGGTGCAATAACTATTAAAAAACTGATTAGCAAATATTGATCTATGCAACAGATGGGGTTCCTTTGACATAACTGATTGCATTATCGTAGTATAATTACATTTTAATAACCTAAATTGAAGCCCTAATAATTTTAATGTGCTTCATGTAATTGCTGGCATAATAATAATTGGAAAAAAAAAAAAACTTTTCGAAGTTGCACATTAAACAAAAAAACAACGATATTAGGAGTGTAAAGATGAAGCAAGAAAATACTGTTTCCAGTTTTTATTAGTTTGATTGTAATACTGTAGTTTGTAACAAATTGTTGCTCACTGATCTTTTTTTTTTTTTTTTTTTAAACAATTATTCACTAATTATTACCTCACATGGCAGCAAACTGCAATTGCTGTATGACATGACAAATGACATTGCAATTTTGGCTTTTTTTCCAGGACGGTAAAGAAAGGACCGAAACAACATATTAGAGAGAACAGAAGCTGGACTCAAACTGCATGGCTGACAAGCATTTTCAGGCACTTTTGATTCATTGTTATTAAAAGCACGTCAACGGACAAATGCCTTTAGCTCTGTCCTGCGGCTTTTAATTAATGCATTTTACATCTATGTCAAAAACTCTCCACAAACAGAAAAGTCTAGGAATCAAGACTGAAAAAACAGAGCAGTAGTCATGTATTCAAAGAAAAGTCAAGACCGTCAAGAGAAGGTGTTTCTGAAGGCAGGGTACCAATATTTTTGAAAGATTAATGCAGAGAGAAGGAACAACGAAATGATGAAATATGAGTAGCTGAAGGGGGTAAATCACTTTGCCAAACTCGACACTTTTGTGCTTTCTCCCCTAGACAGAAATTAGCTTAACGAGGCTTCACGCTAATGGGCACTTCAAACCCGAATCTACTTTCTAACAGAACAATGCAGGCAAAGGATACACACACCAGGTGCTTTCATCTTATCCGCGACGCTGTGGCGGCATTCTCCACAATAAATCACAGCTGGAGGAACGCACACAATTCACGCGTAGTGCTGCGAACAAACACAAGAGCCTCTACTGTTAGGATGCGAAACGTTCATGTATTCCCAAGCACTCACATCTTCACAGCTTGAAAATAAGGCTAACTTTTAAGAGCTCCGGAATGAGGAGCTCTTTTAAAATCCCAACAAGGGTTTTCATCAAATTTCATCAGAAAACCTCATCAGAGGTTTGGCAACAAACAAACAAGGAACGTATAAGCAACTTACAGCAATCTGACACAGCGATTATGTGTCGGTTCAGAAACACATGAGCATGAATGAGCTTTATTATTCACGTTTTAATATGATGACGATATAAACAGGCACAAAGCAAAGGGGAATATTTGATTATGATTGTGCTTACAAACAGTTTGATGTCCTTATTTTGTATCTATGATAGGACTAAATTCACAAGAGTTTCAGTTTATTTCTTTAAGTCAGTTAGAATGCAGTCTTGGATTAAAACTAAAGCTAATTTAGGACTGTTTTAAATGGATTTTAAGCAAATGCCAATCGATTAAAATGCAAAACAGCAACACAGAATATCAAGTCATTATTAAACATTAAAATAGATTTGTATAGTGTACAAACTTGCCCCGAACTTAATTATTATTGGAATTATTATTATTATTATCATCATCATTAATTATTTTATGTTTGGAGGTCTGGAATACACACACACACACACACACACACACACTGATGTACATTAGACTTTGACTAAAAACCTTATTGATCTCTGTGACAACTAGCCACAGTCTCCCCAAAACTAATTTGTGGCTATGAATTTCTACTAGGCATTTATTTCCCCTGCTTTTTGGATGTGATGAGTGGGTCGGAATAAAAGAATATTCTTCTTTTTTAAAAAAATATTACATGATGATCTAACCTCATATTTGCATGGAGATCCTAATAAAGTTATTATTAATCTTCAAATCATCTCTTTTGTGCAAACAACTGGAACAAACCAATATATCCTTATTCAGAGAAAATGAAAAAAGACAATCTTGGAGCATTTCATCCACACACACCTTCACTAACACATACACCTCTAATCTTAATAAGCTCTTGGAGCATTTCATCTCAAACATTCACACAAAGCTCTGTGGGAATAAGGTTCTGTAACTTTCTATTACAATCGGCTTTGTGTCTATATTGCATTTTCCAGCGCTTCCTCAAAACTGGAAAAGGCTCTGAATGTGAATCAAGACACTGGGAGAGAGAATGCAAGGTGGAAGCCAGAGGAAAGACACAAGCCGTGGCACAAATGCCAAAAGCCTTCCAAGTCTTATCTGGGCCTTTTGAAGATATTTGTGTGTGTACTTGCATATTTGCTTATGCTTTGAGGGTTTGTATTAGGCGTTATGTGTGGTGCATATTCATGTGTGTTTTTTGATGCAGGCAGCCTGGATTAAAATGACAGTTTGGTGCTTGGTGTGAATATGGGGTTTAAGAGTTAAACCAATCATTGCATTCCCCTGGGTTGAGACAAACAAATCACATACAAATTTATATAGACACACAAACATTTCACTAGCCTTGTGCAGATGTGTGGAGTGCAATGACAATAAGTGACTGGCACTTGAGCTGGCCCTTGTTTGTCAGACAGATACAGTACTCTTCTTCCTCTTTACCCCACTAATTCTCGCTATATCAATGACGCACTAACACCACATACATGTTTATATACTGAGATGATGATTTCTATCACCTAAAAAGCAATACTCAAACCAAATATTTCTTTCTGTATTTTTATATTTTCATTATATATTTTATGATACTATATGATGTTATATATTATTGCAAGCCCTTTCTGCCCTTGTTCATGAAGTCATTGCTTAAATTGCATGATATGATAGGATATATGATATACCAAACATGTTATGTGTGCGATGTAATATGGAATAACAATGATATAGCTTTAGAGCAGGCAACCATAAAAATGCACAGGGTATTCTATAAGCAAAAACCCCCCCCCCCTTAAAATTCCTGACATGAATGTACAATTAATTTTAAAGAAATTTTAAGGCCCCCCTTGGTTGCCAGGTATTCATTCTAAGGACCAATGCACATTAAAATGAAAAGTCCTTAATTTGTCATCTTTTTTTTTTTTTTTTTTGTCTTTATAGATAAAGTTTTTTGTGGGTCCGTGGTAATTTTCTGAGTAACCCAAAAAAATGGGAACCTGCCAAATGAATTTTCAAAATATCCCAGAATTGTGCAGGAAAACTTTTGACTAGTGCTGCTCTAAACTGTGCTGGTTGGAGTTTAAATAGGAAACTTAGCACTAATTACCGCTTTTCTAATAAAAAACACATTAATGTGTACATATTAAGTACACATTCAAGTGTCGGAAAAATAAGTATAATTGTATTTTTATAAATAGAATGTTAAAATAATTTTAGATAATGTTAATAATAATTTATAAATTTAATTATACAATTATGTTATTGAATATTAATAAAGCAAAACAAATTGATGTAAAAAAGAAATAATACAAAAATATTTAGGAAGCATGAACTTTGAAAAACCTTCAAATTTAGTTGTGTGGCCTATAGTGTAGCTAAAAGGGCACTAGTGGATGATTAGCTGCCATAAGTAATGTAGGTGTGTGTGTGTGGTGTGTGATGTGTGTGTGTGTTGTGTGTGGTGTGTGTGTGTGTGTGTGAGTGTGTGTGTTTGTTGTCACAAAATACAGGGTGTGCTTAAGAGTATGCCCAAACCAGAGCAGTCGTGTGTGGGTTTGTTTATACTGTATGTGTGTTTAGTCAATAAGCCATCAAGCCAATACTAAGAGCTGCGGGAAGGATGGTTTCCCCTGGCATTAACAAGGGCAGACACACAACGCCCGCCGGCCTCTAACCCGGAAACGTGAAAAGGGATAACGAACCCACCTCAATCTGAGAGGAAAATAACACTTGCAGGGCCTGAGAGGCATAATATTAGCTGACGAGGTATATATAAGCACGGGGAAAAAACGTGGGAAATGCCTATTAGCTCTCAAAAAATACTGCCCTGGTGTTGCAGGACAGAATATCAAAATTGCTGTTGCCAAAAAAAAAAACTTTAACTTTCAAAAAAAAAAAAAAAAAAAAAAAAAAAAAAAAAAAGCAGAGGAAATGCTTTACTTATGAAGTGCAGTGTGCTTCAAACGAGTGCCAGACAAGTTTTCATTTTGGGAATCAGAGGATAACTAATAATGTGGTTCAAACTAATTCCAACAAAATTTAATGCCAGCAATTGGAGTAATAAAAAACAACAACACTAAACAACTTTAAAGTTCAAAACACTGTTGACATGGGGACAATACCATTAAAAGTGTTTTTTAAACCATATTTTGAAAGTCTTTATACTCAACGAAACAGCTGAATTTAATTTGATCAAAACACTACAGTTAAAACACCGTAATACAAAATACCAGTGAACTAGGATATTACAAAAAAAAAATAAAACATTTTCTATTTCAATATATTTTATAAAAATGTAATTTATAGTCCTGTGATGTCAAATTTTCAGCATCATTATAATGAATATTTGAATGTCAAACATTTTCTCTCTATTTTGCTTGTAAATGAGCGCAGTGCAGGGGCAGGGGCAGCTGATCCATCAGGGTCTACATTGTTACCCTCAATATCCTCAAAGATCCCGCAGCTTGCAGCAATCACAGAACATTCAGGAAAACTGGGAACATTGCAAACCACAGTCCTGGAGTCATTGAACTGTTCGTCTGGTTTGGTGGAGAATTTGATGTTGATCCACTACTCTGCAAATACTTGGCCCCTCCTGACTCGTTAACCATTGTACATGAACCTTGCTGATAGATAGCTGAGATATCCCACAGGCACAGGTAGCTCTGGATACACTACGGATCACTACAAATGCACAGAATTACCACCTTTAAAAATTAACTTTAAAGGAATTGTTACACACCCAAAAATGTAAATTACCCCCAAACTGATTTACTCCTCCCTCGAAGCCATTTACTATATGGCTTTCTTCTTTCAGACCAATCTGCGTTTATATTAAAAAAATTTCGGCTCTTCCGCAAGCTTCCCTAATGGCAATGACTGATGGTTCGAGGATTTTGACCCCCCATAAAGTGCATCCATCCAACAGTAAAAAAGTGCTTCACATGGCTCCTGGTTGGTTAATACAACGCCTTCTGGAAGTGAACGGATGTGTTTGTGTAGAAACAAGATCCCTAATTTAACAATGTCTTAAACCGTAATCTCTAGCTTCCGCTGACTGTCATACACATGTTGCAGAGAGAGTGTGTTCCAGCGGATTGGCGTTAGCCGCTGAAATAGTACAACTTTCACTAAGCAGTAGTGCAACTTTCACACACTTTTCGGGGGAAAAATTGACTTCAGCTGGTAAAACCTGGGATAGGCCCATATTATTTTAACACTGAAAAACACCCTAAACAGAACTTCCCTTCTGGTTTATGATAACTCACATCTAAGCAAAACTCTCAAACAAAAGTCAAAGCAAATCCCGCAGCTCTAATCTTTGAAGTTTGCTTGCTTTTTGATACTAAGCTTTAAAACACATACTATTTTGTTTTGTCTTTGTGGGAAGTTATTTTTTCTCAGCATATTTGTTTCTTATACGCCGCTGACTGCCGTAAACAAAATGGTAGGTGTAAACCTATGCCTGATGCTGAGGGTGTTATTAGAAGTGTTGTCAACTACAAAGCACTTAATTTGTAGCACAGTTGTGGTAACTGCTTGTCAGTGCTTCTTTCAATCTTGCAACAGAAGAACCACCTGATGCAGTCTATACCGCTTCAAGCATGCTTTGAGGACTTTGTCGCGTTGAGTCTCTGCTCTGTCTTGTCTTCGCTTTGCATATAGACAGCTCGAGGACGTGTGTGGGTAAAGCTGTCCTCGCCAACACCACACGTTTGTCCCGTTCTCGCTTTTCTACTGACCCACCTTCAGTTGAGTGATTAATCCAGCTAGATTGTTGAGACTGGTTATCGCAGGACTGATTAGCGCACACCCCCCCCATTCCCCGCTGGAGCCGGATAGGGCTACTGGTCGTCCTTAGATGCTCACTTGATTGTAGAGCCAGCAGCCGCACCCCCCCCACCCACCTCCAGCTGAGGCCTAGGCCCAATGTAGAGCAGATCCCATCAACTACAGTACTGTTAAAGACAGGAGAAGCAGCTTCGACAAAGCGGGGAGCACAATGTTAATACTCCACCAATCCACTCTACTTCTTGTGTTTCTCTGCACAGGGCCTGTGCCCCACCCAGCATACCACACATGACCCCGGGGTGCACCAAGCAGCCTACTGTAGATTCCACCAGGGCCCTATGCAGATTTCCCCTCGCCTAAGGACCTATTGCCTAATCGTGGTATAAAGCCACGCATAATTTGTCGAAGACTCTTTTAACGTGCTTCGTCATGTTTGACATTTCCAATTGATGCATGCATTAGGGACTTGCGTTTTAATAATTAATTACTAAATAAATTCTTTTTGGGGTCAAAGCCATTGTCACTGGTACACCCACTCATCGTTTTAATCATACGCTAGATTAGGTGTGGGCAATCTGTCGATTTTATATCGTGATCAACTCCGAAAGACCGTCTAACGATCTACTTTTCGAGCGAAACCGTAGAGATCATCGATCTTTTATGTCCTATAATAATGTTAAAACTACAGCCCACGACTGCCTATTAGATGACAGTGGAATGTTGTGGCTCTATCATAAGTTGTGTTCTTTCATGCATGGTGACGTACTTAAAAAACAACAACTCAATGTGAGCTAGCGGTAGTACTGCGATGAATCAAATTTTAGTTTCATTTTCGATTTGTGCCACAAGCTGTTTTAATCATTTCAAGCAGTGTGCTTATGCCTCTCCTAAACTTAACATCCAAATCAGTCCAATCATGCAATGGGACTGTCATAAAAATGCAGTCTACTGTGGGATAATGGTTCATTTTAAAAAGAGAGCTAAACATGAACAAACAAGGTATATTTGGAGTTTTAGGAACAAACAAAAAATTTTATAAAAATACACACAAAAATATAAAAAACAAAAAAATATCCAAAATAAATAATATATACAAAAACACAGCAAACCATAACATAAGAAAAAACAAACAATTGGGAAATAAATCGAATGTGTGTCAGTATATTAGATCGGTGCGTTCGGTCTTAAACCGAATAAACCTCCTGCTGTCTGTGTCATTAATGTTAATCAAGCAACAAAATACAGAGACAATCACTCACTGCTCTTGAATGAATCACATTATAAATTTAATAAGAATCAGTGTATATTTGATCATACAGTGATGGAGTGTTTTAAAGTTTAACTCAGGCTTTAATGTCCTTTTTTTGTTTAATGCAATACTGTGTTTTTAAATTGTTCAAATAGGTAAGTCATAGGCTTGTTCCACTCTGGAATAGTACATTCACAATAGTACATCTCAAAAATTGTGAAGATCAAGATTCAGATCGTGGATCGTGATTTTGTATGATGAGACTGTGATATGATATTTTGGGAAGATTGCCCACCCCTACGCTAGATTTAATTATACAGCATGGAACTGATCTTACTCATATTTGTATTTCACTTCAAAGTGATGATGTTCCTGACCACTACCTTATATCATGCTGCATGCTGTGTACTGTGCATGCTGTTTGTTACTGATATTAACTATATCACTCCGTGTTATCATTCGGGTAGAACTATTGTTCCAACCACTAAAGATAGATTCAAAAATTACCCGCCTGATTTGTTTCAACTGCTCTGTGTAGCCTACCTATAAATGCATATGAACCAGATGAAATGACTAGCAATATGGACACTATCTTCTCTAACACATTAGAAGCTGTTGCCCCGTCAAGTTAAAAAAAAGGTACTGTGCCATAGTTCAACATTAATACCCATTCTCTCAAGAAAGAAACTCATAATCTTGAAACACAAATGGAGAAAAACTTACTTGGAGGTTTTTAGAATTGCATGGAAAAACAGTATGTCCAGCTGTAGACAGGCTCTAAAAGCTGCCAGGGTTGAGCATATCTGCATCCAAGGTTTTTATTTAACCCCGTGGCTAGATTAACAAATAATAAGACATCACCCAAACTAAAATATTCCAACTGAACATATACTGTGACTCACAGGTAGTAATGACATTATGAATTTCTTCACTGGTAAAATAGCATTAGAAAAACTATAACAAATGTAGAATCTGCAGATTCTGTATCCACTAAATCACTGAAAGAGTTGTTACCTGTAGCAGAAGAAAAAAAAGTGAAAATGACATGACATACAGCCAAGTATGGTGACCCATACTCAGAATTCATGCTCTGCATTTAACCCATCCAAAGTGCACACACACAGCAGTGAACACACACCTGGAGCAGTGGGCAGCCATTGATGCTGCGGTGCCCAGGGAGCAGTTGTGAGTTCGTTGCCTTGCTCAAGGGCACCTCAGTCGTGGTATTGCTGGCCCGAGACTCAAACCCACAACCTTAGGGTAAGGAATCAAACTCTCTAACCACTAGGCCACAACTTCCCCACAGAAGAACAAGAAACCACTTCTTAATATTATTAACTTGTCTTTATCTCTAGGTCACATCCAAAAGCACTATAAACTTGCCAAAAACGTATAAAACTTTTATTAAGAAAACACAACTAGATCCTAGTGAAACTGGCAAATTACAAACCCATTTAAAATCTTCTGTTAATGTCTAAAATTTTAGGAAATGCTGTGTCTGCTCAATTGCACAAGAAATAATAATTAAAACAGATGTCTATGAAGAATTTCAGTCATTTCAGAATCTCATTGCACAGAAACTGCACTTTTTTAAATTACAAATGACTTGCTTCTTGCGCCAGACCAAAGCTGCATGTCATTACTACTTTTACTTGATTTTAGTGCTGTGTTCAACACTATAGATCATGAAATAATCATAGATTGATTATAACACAATATGGGTATTCAAGGGTAGGCTTTACATTTTCTTTTTCTCTATAATTTATTACTATATTGGTATTTATAATTTATTGTCTATTCTCTTTATTATTATTATTATTTTTTTTTTTTTTGCCTTAAATTATATGTATGTCTGTGCTATGTTCTATACTGGATGCTCCTGACACCAAGACTAATTTCTTGTGTGTGTAAACACACTTGGCAATAAAGTTCTTTCTGGTTCTGATTCTGAAGATGGTTTAGATCCTACCACCCTTACCACTTTCTTTATTTAAACGGGGAATCATCTCAATTAACGGCACGCCAGTAAAGTATGGCATGCCACAAGGATCTGTCTTAGGACCTCTGCTATTTTCAATATGCATGTTGCCCCTTGGTAATATTATTAGAAAATATGGGATTAGTTTCCATTGTTATGCTGATGATACTTAACTATATATTTCAACAAGACCAGATGAAACTATAAATATAAATAATCTAAGCTAACAGTGTGTTAAAAATGTAAAAGTTTGGGTGACCAATAATTTTCTCAGAATATTACTAATCTTTCTAACTTTCACATTTTCAGAGATATTACTTATTGGGCCAAAAAAAAAAAAAAAAAAAAAATAGTAAAAAAGTCTCTTAGATTACAATTTGCATCTAGAGGGATGTTGTACTGTTACTTCCTCTACAGTCAAAAACTTGGGTGTTATATCAGACAGCAACTTGTTTGTTGAAAATCATATTTCACATGTTACAAAAACAGCATTCTTCAATCTTAGAAACATTGCCTAAACTACTGAACATGTTACCTGTTTCTGATGCAGAAAAGCTAGTTCATGCATTCATGACCTATAGATTTAACTTTTGTAATGCACTGCTAGGTGGTTGTCCTGCATCTTTAATAAACAAGCTACAGTACAGGTAGTCTAAAATGCAGCTGCTAGAGTCCTTACTAGGTCAAGAAAATGTGATCATATTACCCCAATTTTTACAATCTCTACACTGGTTACCTATTACTTAGTTCCATATTAGTTACAAAATATTACTACTTACTTATAAGGCCCTAAATGGTTTAGCTCCTGTGTACCTTACCAGTCTTCTATCACACTACAATCCATCATGCTCCCTAAGGTTGCAAAACTCTGGACTTTTGATAGTACCTAAGAGGTAGAGCATTATGGCCTTTGGCTCCCAAACTCTGCAATAGCCTTTCTGATAATGTTCGGTGTTCAGACACACTCTCTCTGTTTAAATCTAAATTGAATGCACATATCTTTAGCCAAGCATTCACATAATGTATCTCACAACCTTGTACTCCATTTATATCTGATCAAATACACATTATCATTCTTTGCTTGGTTTGAACACATTATAATTTTTTGCTTGGTTTAAACAGCAGCTACACTAATTATTGTCTATATGCTTCTCTGTTTCTGCCACGGGATGGAAATCCTGAGTTAACTAGGAATTACACAAGCTTCAGTCTGGATCCAGCCCGTACAAAGATCTGAGATGAACAAACACCTGAGAAGAGATTATGCCAACCCCGCCGAGGGACCTCAGATGATGCCAACCCTGAACCAACATACAAAACCAAAAATGATGATTAATTCCTTATCCTGTACCTTTGTTCAATTCCAACCTGTGTAATTTTCTGCAATCATAGTCGTATCAATAAAAGTGAAAACGCCTTATTAAAATTATTAAATTACTCATTTTAATGTTTACAATTGAAAAATTATTTCTTTTAATTAATATAATATTAATTATTAAATAATAATTAATTTTTCCAAGTAAAGTGCAGAAATGTAATTATTATTATTATTATTATTATTTTTAAATCCAAAATATCTCTTGCTCCGTATTTTTGTGTTGTACTGGACTGTTTCAGCAGACATAGACAAGTGTTCATGCTTTTACCCCAGGCGTCTTGTTAAACCAGAGTTGCATCTGTCATTGTTTATCCTCAGCATCACAATAAGCAAAGCTCTGTCATTGCTTTACTTTGTAATTGAAAAGCCAGATGTTATCTCTTTAGTAAAAGCATTATAAGGTAGGAACAGGATATTTGCTTTTTCCAGCTCTATTGATGGCAGTCGAAATTGTTAGCAATGCAATTCAGGAGCAATTTGCAAGAGGACTTATTAGCTCAATGAAGCTGAAGAGGCCATCATGTAGGAGAGACAACAGACAACAACATTAACATTTGCTTTCTAGTGAACCAATTTAAAGCAAAAGATTGTGACCGAGATGTCGACTGCTTATCTGTGAGGATAAGAGCTAATACTTGAACTTCAAAAATCTTATTCAATTCAATTTATGTTTATTAGTATAGCACTTTTCACGATACAAATTGTTGCAAAGCAACTTAACAGAAAACTGAATTTTTAGCCCTTACTCCAGTCTTCAGTGTCACATGATCCTTCAGAAATGATTTTAATATGCTGATTAGCTGCTCAGGAAACAATTCCTCATATTATAATGATTAATGTTTTTGTGGAATGATTAATGTTTTTTTTTTTTGATGAATGGAAAGTAAAAAAAAAGTAAAGAAGTACAGAATTGAATTGAATAGAAATCCCACTGGTAATCCAGCCCTTACATCTCACTGAAATAGACCCACTGCAGTGCCCTGCAGAGAGCCACCTCTCAACTTCAGTTGTTTGCCTCTTAAGCCAAATGGACCACGTTGGAACCCTGTGTCGACTACCCTTTATTTCCATAAACATCATCTCAGCACATGCTGACAAAGAACCGCTTGGGGAGAAACTCTTGTGTTTTTGTCACCTATCCCGAGGTCTTGCCTGCGTGCAGCACAGCGGGAATTTGTGCTGCACTGCTGCATTTATCAAAGCCATTTCTCAAGACATTTTCTTCTGCAGAAATAAAAATGCCACAAACCCAGTCACTAATGTGATCACATAAAGGAATTAAAATAAGGCTAACAAAGCAAATGTTATGGTGTGCTTGACAAAATAAAATAAAAACGCATTTAAATTCATATTTTTAATAATAACATCTCTTAATCTTCAACAAAGAAGTGAATTCTCATGAGAAGTGATTCAATCTGGTGCTCTTCATGTTCCTTGTGAGTTTGTTACACGTGTCACACTTTCAGGTGCACATGCTCTAAAGGTTAATCCACAAAATCTGGATCAACTCTGAGTTGGCAGAGAATATTGCTTATATCAGATATTGTTTATAGCTGAGTTTGTGAGCTGAATTTGTTTGGTTTTGACAACTCTAAGCATACCCTGAAACTCTACGTTTGTTCAGCTACCTTCATGCAACAGGCAACAGGCCGCTGGCCCATTAATTCAAATAAACCAAATTTTAACGAAAATTTCCTGGCTAAAATTTTTTGATTTTGTTTTTAATTTATTAATTTTTTTCTGAAGAAAGACCAATCATAATAGTGGCGAAAGAAGCCAAAATATTAAAATATCAAGGGATGAACATTTACTGACGAATCCACTGTTTGTTAAAAGAGCGTCAAAATTATAATTTTGACCTACGGTTTGGAGTCAAACAGGGGGTAACATACGGGTGTTGGAAAAGGCCTATTAGTAAAATCTGTTGACTTATATTTAATATTTAGTGCATGATATATAAACAATGGTTGATAATTTCAGGTGACATTTGCCATTTTGACCCCCATCTACAAAATACTGGATTACTTAGTAAATATTCATCCATGACATTTAGCTTTAGATTCTTCTGTCTTTCCACTAGAAAGAAGTGAGTCTAAATCAAAACTTTTAGCTGGGGCCCTTGGTTGGAGTTGACACGGAATGACCCTAGTACTTTTTTGCATTCTAATAAACTAAATTATTTTGCTTGTAAACTCCTCTTAGTAAAAAAAATCACAAAATAAATTCTCATTGCATAGTTTTTTAATGCCCCCTTAAATTTTTCAACCTAGGAGCTGTTTGTTCCTTGGGAAAAAAGCAAAGTGAAGCCCTGATCGTACTGCCCCCCGGTGCAAAGCTATAAAAACAAAATCATGTTCGATTTAGAAAAGCTCATTTAGGTGGAAGAATGTAATTAGGCTAAGAACCTGCTTAAAGCAAGTTCACCCAAAAATGAATCATCAATTACTCCCCCTCATTCTAAACCAGTATGACTTCTTCCGTGGAAGAGAAAAAAAGACTCACATTTCGCTGCACAGCATTGTTTTTCTATGTAAACATGCACAAACAGACTAGTTTTGACAGCTGTGTTTGCGCCTCACATTTTTTTGCAGTGTCTTGCACATGACACTACATTCTTAAAACCGTGGCACTTTAATTAAAAGTTAAACTTAATAAAATGAATCTAGACTTCCCTGAGTCTCATGTTTTGAATACAAAAACATACGTTTGATGTGAAGCGGCCTCTTTAGACATTCTGCTTTGTGGAGAAAAAAAAAAAAAAAAAAAAAAAAGTCATTTGGGTTGTAAAAGACAAGAGGCTAAGCAAATATTAAAAAATATTAACTATTTTAATTCTTGGGTGAAATATTACTTTAAATGTTAAAATAATAAAAAGAATACAACATCACACATACATCACAACCCCAGCAAACTAAGAATCAATAATTTAGAAAGTCTTCTCCTGCTGCTTGTTTTTTTTTTCTTTCTTTTTTTTCTTTCTTTCTTTTTTTCAAATTTAACTGTCCATCTTAATTTCCCATTTGCTTTTTCTACATTATACCCTAAAGACTCAACTTGCTAGGAAGGAACAGAAGTTATGCTGCATCACATTAACTAGATCATATCATATCCACAAACCTGAAGATGATTTTATATTCCCCAAAACTGAGATGCAAACCAAAATCAACATTAAAGAACGCATGCCTCCCTCCTCCCACACTGCTTTGTAACTGCAGCTACAGATGTCTAAAACCATACTTCCTTCTTTCACAAGAATACACACATCCATATTTTAATCATAGAGAGAGATGAATGCACAGGGTTAGTTAGGTTGTTAAAAGTCTTTTCAAGCATGCAAGTTTTATCAATATTTAATATTAGGTTGTTGCTGGCGAAGCATTTTTCCACCAGTTCATGCTAGACAATAATAACAACTCCATCAATACCATAATGAAAAAGTATTACTTTAGCAGTTTAAAAAACGACATTTGGATACCTGCTTAAATCTGTTAAGCAGTTTGTTTAACAGAAAGACTTTTTTTAAGCAGAGATCATGAAACTTTTTTTTATTTTTTTAAATCCACTGATATTTATGCACACACAAATATCGGGTAAAATAAGCCATTTTTAACTGCCTCCCTCTTGGAATTATTTTCCATTAAGCTTGTTGCAATGCATTCTGGGATTGCTTTCTTTATAAAGAATACTGCTTTGAGAGTTTTGGTTAAACCAAGGCATCTTGGGAGGCAGCACAATTAGGCTCGCTATAAAACAGTATTGGCGCCTGTTGCGTTTTCACAGTATGTTGCCTTATAATACACCCTCTGTAGTGCGCTCACTAGATTTTGCAGAGCAATCAAGTGTTTATTTGTTATTAACTCAACTCCGTCCGAATGGCACTCAATCATAGAACAAGGTTCATACACCCGCTGGATGAGTTTGGAGTCTGTACCTGTGACCTGATTAAATTAACCGACCATCCTGACACACTGAATAATTCAAGTTAGCAATGTGTGTTGCTGTAGCTCTCAACTAAGTGAGCTTAATGGGCCCCTAGAGATCCATTTACACAAACCGAGTTTATAAACCTGTTGGGTGGGAAAAAAATACCCTTAGTAACTGCAGTCAGGATGTAATGTTATTTATGGCGTCTGAATGAACATCTAGGAGTGATCCAAGGACAAGCGTCTTTAACTGCAGGTTAATTAATTGGGATAATAATTACTATAAGTGTCATGGCCAGATACACACATCAATTGCTTATTTTTGTATTACATCTATAGAAAAGTATTTTAAAATGTGCAAATTTCCCTGACCTCTCTCACAAAGACTCATTATAGAGAAGGATGAGTCAAAAAAGCTCCAATCAGATCTTTTTCTTCTTCTTCTTCTTTAATCCTACATCCTTCAGAAAGGACTAGTGAAAGACTAGGGTAATTACTTATTTTGACTGACCTATAATGAAGTAATACAGATTGGCTTTACAATTGCCTTTTTAGATTTCAATAATAATTCATTTCAATTAACTTGCCTCTCATTCATTATGATCTTCCACTCTTTTTATCCTTGTGGGCGCGCTGAAGAGAGACCGTTAAACTCTTCAGTATAAGCGCGAACATGACTGACAGACAGGTTCCCTTTGGCAAGCTGACACTTATTGTGAGACTCATTCAGATCTTAATGCTCGCAGGCCCTCAACAATATTACTACAAGGTCAAAGTGAAAGGACGATTATGTAAACATTACAAAACAGCGAGATGAGTTGTTGCATTTACATGCCACCACTGACTTCTGAATACCACCGTGATGATTGTGCTGGTCATATGGGTTTTCGGTGATTGAAGGATGAAATAGTGGGAGTGATTAAGTGATGAGAAGAGACTTAAGACTTCAGCTTTAATAAACAATGATTGATTATGACCCTCACACTCAATCAGATTCATTAAAGCACTGAGAGAGACATCCAAATTCCCTTTTGAAGATGAAATGACATTCACACATTCAACACACACAGTGACATCATTTGGGAACTGACTCACGTTGCCCTTGGCAAGATCAGGCTGAAGGTGTCCAACAGGAAAAAATAACACAAATCAACAACTACAAATTCCCATGTAGCGAATAACTAGGCATGTTTAAAAAAAATGTTAATAAAATATGTACTGGTGATTCATACACCAGGGACATTTATTACAGTATAAAAGTAAAATGCTTGTTTTTAAAAGAAGCTGTTCTCCCAAAAGAGCCCTTCTCTCTTTGTTGTACAAATAAAACTAAAAAACAAAAAAAAACAAAAAAATAAAAATAAATATATAAATAGTGCCAAATATATATATATATATATATATAGATAGATAGATAGATAGATAGATAGATAGTCTATAGATATATATATATATATATATATATATATATATATATATATATATATATATATATAAATAACTCTTGTTGAACATGATATTGGTGGAAGATCCCAACACTTTACCAGATAAAATCAAACCATTCCGCATTACATCACCTGCATTGATAATACTGAACAAACAAATGAACAGACAATGAACTAACAAAATCGATTATTTTGAAATGTTTTTCTGATCATAACTTCATAGGTAACACTTTATAATAACTTACTTTAATAAGTAAAAACTAAATTATAGGTAGCAATAAGATTCCATTTGTTACCTTTAGTTAATGCATTCATTAACTAATAATGAGCACAACAAATAAATTTGTTCTAATCTTTGTTAACACTGGTTAGAAAAAAATGCAACTGTTCATTGTTAACTGTTAACTCAGGTCTATGAAATAATATTAACAGATACAACTTTTGATTTTAATAATCTAATATATTAAATGTTGAAATTACATTAACTAAGATTAAAGTTTGAAGTGTTGTGTAATTGTTGTAAACAAGCTCCTAGTGGCTGTAAGCATTATTACTGTGGAAGTACAAACTCAACAACAGCTCAGCATTAAAAGCATCATCTATTCTCAATTTCCAGCACTCACTACCAAGATCCAAGAGTGCTTCTGGAACCAATATCCAGCACTAGAGTTGTTCGCCAGAGGCTTCATTAAACAGGTTTCCATGGGTGTACAGCTGCACACGAGCCTGAGATCAGTACAAACACGCTCTCTAGAGTGATCACGATTCACACTTCACGCCACACTATCTGGCAATCTGACAGCACTTGCCTAAATGCATATGCCAGCTGCAAAGTTTGGTGGAGGAGGAAAAATGGTTTGGGACTGTTCCATGGTGCAGAGAACAGGTCCCTTTGTTCCAATGCAGAGAGAATATTATCTAAAATCAACACCACACAAATGATACTGGAGATGATTTTACTCATCCAAAGTACTTACTGTTTCAGCATTATAACGTCCCCCACACACACAAAGTGGAGTCCAGAAATGCTTTTTAGACATTGATTTTAGGCCTCTCAGCACAAGCTTGATGCTTTTGTAAATTTGGATGATGTAACAAGACAACTTATTAAAATATGAATACTGTTATTACAATATTTCAAAATATGACAATAAAACACCTTTAAATTATTTTTGCTGTGGAAGCAAATTACTCTTGTCAATTAATATATTAGAATGAGTCTATATATACTATATGGGACTATAGAGCCTACCTTAACCCATCAAACAGTCAATAAGTGCCTCTGTAAACCCATGTTACAAGTAAAATCTTTTAAGTTTTTGCTACAATTTCAGTGTAAGGATACAATTCCCACCATGAAGAGGAAACATTAGACAACGACAGCAGGAAAGTTTCTTCCATCCTTTCTTCCTCGACTACTGTACTTCATTAAAAAACACACTAGCTCATGTTTACTGTTGTTTACTGTGCACTGTGGCAAAGAGACACAGACCAAATGAGAACAGGCAAGCTCCCACGGGGAGTATCTGTATCCTTATCTGTTTTTTTATTAAACACTATCTAAAAATATCTGAAGAGAGTGAAATACAGGCCTTAATAATAAGCAAAGGCATCAAATATTTACTCAGGGAAAATAAAATGTCATTAGGTTATCTCTGTTTTTATACTTTTAATGATATTTTATTTAAAGAAAGCGATCCTCAAAAAACATTGTGCCGTTTGCACCTGGTTTTTCAAGTCATATATTTGAAAATTAACTTTAATGTTTATTCTACCCAAAAATTCTGATGAGTGGAATTTCAGTGGCTGAATCTAAGCTTTACCCCAGTCCTAAATACTGTATGTGGTTACAGCTTGTGTTACAGTTTGTAATGCATATTAGATTTACAATACCATCATTCAAAAGTTTGGGCTTTCTTTCTTTACTTATTTATTTCTATTTTCTTTTCTTTATTTTTCTTTATTTTTTTGATACCTTTGTTCAGCATTTAAATTTGCATTTATAATAATAAATACTGTTCTTATGAACTTTTTATTCATCAAAGAATCCTGAAAAAATATGTCATGGTTTCCACAAAAATATTAAGCAGCATAACGAATAAGAAATGTTTCCTCAGCACCAAATCAGATTTGCCAATTACAGGGAGGTAAATACATTTTAAATATATTAACATAGAAAACAGTTTTTTTTGTTTTTTTTTTTATTCTCAATTATATTTCACAGTTTCACCATGTTGTTTATATATTTATCATCATCAAAGGAAACTATTTAATTCAAACATTGACCTTATACTGAATTTCAAAACAAGCAGATCGATGTGATTAAGTAAGGTCATAGCTCTGTAATAATCTACGGTCGTATGCAATCAATGAAAGGTGAATCTAAACATCAAAACCTGTGATCTCTTGTTAATGGAGAAATTACTGCAAAAGGGAGCACCTTTTGTTAAAATCAGTTTGCCCATTCAGCATGAGCACTTATTAATGTTTAATGAGCAATCACTTGAACCACTGGCAATAGTATACTATCAAGAGCAGATGCAGCACTGCAAATTAAAGGGTGAATTCTTTAGTAGAGAATAATCCAAAAGTAATCCTCCTGTCTGATGGCTATATGATATAAAGATCCTGTCAACTATCGCGCAATGTGGAGCATGTTACAACAGGGTAATAATGTAATATTCATAACATTGCTGTCTCTACTGAAAGACCATTTTGTCTGGTAACCTAAAACATGCACTTTATGTGGTAACATGTAAATTAAAACATTAGCGAGTGGAATGACTACACCAATGGCAGTAATAGACAAGATCTTTAATGTAAGCAAGCGGATTCTAGCAAACTTCTCCGACTCTTTTATCCTCCCATATCTTTCTTTTTCCAATGAAACGTACGCTACATTGCACCATATCCTGTCGCACAATCAGCACGCAGGATACACCAGGCACTGTTATGTGAGGGAAGACAACCTGAAGAGCACCATGAGACCCTAAATTGGCTAAAACCTAAACCTATGGGTAGTCTAGCCACTGGTCAGGTGCTGTTGTTCAACTTAAATAAGCAAGTCAGCATTTTATCCGAGACAGAGGACCTCAATTGTTTGAGGTGACCGGACCTTAATGGTTTCATGCCGCTGAACATGGACCACCATCATATTATAACTGGTAGAGATGATGGCTCTCGAAGTGGGGATTAGGAAAATAGATTTGAAAGCACTATGGACATACAGCAGAAACTTCTAGCAGCAAAGGGGATATCAAAAGAACGCCATTCAGGTTATGTTGAATAAACGCTATGTATGACCCAAAATGTTTTTAGCCAAGATGTTTAGCCCTTGTAGCAGACAGAGATGAAACTGTGCACTCTCCAAGGCACCTTAGTTATGATTGACTAGACGTCTAAATATAATATATATATATATATCCTATCTAATATATCTATATATAGTATAGTACTTAACTTCCTAACCTGTTTTAAAGTCTCAATGTATAAAGTAAAATTACAAACGCGTATTTCGGAAACTGCCTCAAAGTATATTTATACTCTACAGTCGTGAGATATTCGCCTAACACTTTTATTAACCAGGTCGCACAATGAAACAACACCCAGAAACTTTATATTTAAAACGCTAAACTATAATATGTATGATGTGTAAGCATTTGGCTTTTTTCAACTTTTACAAATACTATCACTACTTGCTCATCACTCTCAATCCCACAATGCCCATAATCGCGAACCTGCTGCTCGCTTCAATAGAGAATGGCTTCAATATGCCTGCTCATGTCCACTCACTTCACCCCAGTGGACGCCAGCGCAGCAACTGTTGCTTAAACTTAGGGTTAGGTGGTTTTTTAAATCAAGTAAGCCAACCAACCATTACTAAGTAACATACAGTAGAAATCCATCAGGAACACCCTGGTTTTCACAGAGCAACACCCTGAAACAACTACCAAATAAGTTAAGCACCAAAGGCAATTTCTTTAGGAAACTGTAGTCTAATTATTCTTGCGGTTGCATTGGTATCTCTGGAATATACAACCTGACCTACGGCAGAAGAAACACTCTTGCCATAATGTTTATCATGGGGTTATAATCTCACGACTCTTTGTGTAATTACTGCATCTCTTTTCTTGGAGTGCTTTTAAGTAACTTCATTATTCTTTTCTTGTTTAACCACATTTCTCTTGAGAATATTACACAACAAGATGAAGAAAGTGAGTTTGTGAAAAGATCACAACAGGGGGCAGAAGATCAATGAAAAAAACAAAGTTCAGAGTTGAAGAGAGTATTTACTTTGACATATTAGGCTGAATCAAAAGAAAAAAAAAAAAAAAAAAGAAAAAAGAAAAAAATACATTTGCACCTAAAACACTTACAAACAGAGTTTTTAGCCAACTGCGCGTGCACGTACACGAGCGTTCATGAAGCATTTTTGATATTAGCCCAGAAATCTGTCCCATTAGTCCCCTGTAATCTCAGTGGGCATTAGAGAGCAGCTCTAGAGTAATGGCTAGGCAGACTGAGCAGGATGGCTGGTTTTGGTCCCAGGTGAGACAAATGCTTAGCTTACTGAATATGCTTTCAGTGTATAAAACTACAGCTGCCATGCGCCGAAGTACTCTTGCTTCTAAAACATGAGTGGAAAATTGCTCCTCAGAGAAGAGGGAGAACATTATGGGTATACACTGATATTATCTGAAGGTATAGCCACAGTATATTAAAAAGTACCACTGCTGTACTTTGGCTTTTGTCATTCAAAGGAATGTTTAGGGTTTCTAAAACAGTTCACTAACACTAAATACAGATGCCGATGCCAAATGAGTATTTCCATTACATATTTTCATAAAATGTTGTGGACTTTTTTAGCAGAGAAATGCATGCCTATTGTTTTATGCACTGTTATGTTATGTCACTCCAGAGCTGTACATTAAAGGCACACAGGTGCATCTCAATAAATTAGAATGTCATGGAAAAGTTCATTTATTTTAGCAATTCAACTCAAATTGTGAAACTTGTGTATTAAATAAATTCAATGCATACACAGACTGAAGTAGTTTAATTCTTTGGTTCTTTTTGGTATGTGATGATTTTTGGCTCAACAAATTAAAATCACTCTGCACAGAATAGAACAAAAACATAAAAAAAAAAAAAAAAAAAATATATAGAGTTAGTATATATATATATATATATATATATATATATATATAACCTTTTTTAGTGAATTGTTGGCCTTCTGGAAAGTATGCTAATTTACTTCTCGTTCATGTAATCAATACTTGGTAGGGGCTCCTTTTGCTTTAATTACTGCCTCAAGTCGGCGTGGCATCGAGGTGATCAGTTTGTGGCACTGCTGAGGTGGTATGGAAGCCCAGGTTTCTTTGACAGTGGCCTTCAG
>NW_024879267.1:0-143134 GCF_018340385.1 Cyprinus carpio
GCCACTCACTGATACCAGTGTGCAAACATCTGAGACCAGCTTTAATAATGAAATAATCACAATAAATGAATAGCAGAAGCATTTTCACTAGTGTTTTCAGATGTTTGGAGCTGTCATTGCAGTTGAAGACTCTTGACGTGTTGTCACTGAGTTTATTAAATGCGCTGCAGTGCATCATGTTCTCTAACTCACCTGATTGCATTGGTTCCTCTCTTTCTCCCGTTTCTGCATGATGTCACCGGACATCATAATTCCTGTCACGAGAAGTGAACTAAAGGAAGCAAAATAGGAAATGGGCAAGATAGAATTCAGGAGCCGCCTCGTTGATTTCCTCTCTTAATTTCACTATTGCATGACGTAATTCTTTATTGGTCACAGAGACACTCATGCATTTATCATCTGTCGTTTATCATGCGTTTATTACTGTATGCTTGTAGACTCACGTTAGGTTTCAAGGGTCACAGGGTCTCCAAGAGTTTAACTTTATATTGTAATGCTGTTTTGTTCATCTGCTTCTCCCATTTGCTCTTTTAACATTGACTATCACTCTACACTGTAAAAAATGACCATGAATTTAACGGTAAAAGACTGTAAAAATGCTACAGTAAAAACATGTTAAATGGTTAATGGTAAATTCCCCTACTATATACGGTGAAAAACTGTATTTTTTAAAGAAAGAATAAACAAATACTCAAATGCAAATCCCTTAAGAAAATTAACCGTGGTTTTACTATAGTAAACCAATAACAAACAAAAATAACATAAACTATTAAACTAAAGTTACAATAAATACACACTGTTACCATAGTTTAACAAGTACTTGTCTAGATCAAGTTTGAATAAAGAAAAGAGAAATTTAGAGCCAGTAAATTTTTGTTTGTGAAATGTAGCTAGCAGGAAACACAAATAACATTATTTACTCACCATTTTAAAAAAAAATAGGAGAAGATTTATGTGTGCATACACTGCCAAACAAGTGAATGAAACTTCCTCAGAAGAGTGACAAAAACAGCAACTCACATTAATGAATGACTTTTATTAAAATTATGTCCATAAGGCTTTTTGTGAAATTTGGATGAACTCATTAACCTGTTTTTGACCTCTTCATGTTTAAGGAGAGAACTATAGTTCCCAAAGGCGGACATCGCTTGTTACGATTTCCAAGGGTGTAGAATGCAATGCATGTCCCTACTAATGTCCAGCGATTACTAAACTGTCCCTAGCAATAATTTTGATCAAACCGTTAAATGGCTGTTTTCTGCCATTATGTCCTCACCAATGCCAAAATTAAAGCTATGCCCTTGGATTATTTCCACGTTACCATTTTTTGTGGCCGCATCAGAATACCATGGAATTAGTATTATTGTTCTATGGTACTGTTATTTTTAACTATGAATTTGCTTTTTGTCTGTCATGTTTTACTAACATGTGTTGATATATCTGTGTGTGTGTGTAGGAAAGTGCCACCCAGATCGCTATCAAACAGTGCAGACAGGAGCTCAGCGCCAAGAATAAGGGCCGATGGAGTTTAGAGATTCAGATCATGAAGAGGTTTGTATATCCTGTCCAGAATCAGTTTCCCGTTTTCTGCCACCTGTGGGTCATTACAGTTCACACACAAATCCAAAGAGGCATTTACATGGAAGTCTGATCAGCGTCAGAGAGGCTGGAACACGTACTTTAAAAACAAACTATTACTGTTTTTGGTGCAAAAACTCTTCAGACTCGGTCAGTAGACTTCCCGGTGATGAAAATTGAAACGAGAGTATGCTTTGATCCTTTAACAGTAATTCTGGTAATAACAAAAAGTTTTTTTCTTTTTTGGCTGAAGTCCTGTTCATTTTCACGTCACAGCTAATGCTTCTTTAAAGAGAAAGCACTATTTTTGTGGTATTTTTTCCCTTTTCACCCACTGAATCTCTTCTGTTTACTATGTTTTAATGTGCAGTCTGTTAAGCGACCACGCAATGCCTCCCGTTGTTATTTGGCTATTTATATATGTTTTTATAAAGAGGGATGCATTTACGACACCACAGTAGTAAAAAGTGCCCCGGTCTTGCGGCCGCAGCATTGGTTTGCGCCGTCACAACACCTTCAGGCTCAATTTAAATTAGGAGCGAGTGCATCCCTGGTTTTCTCTGGAGGTTTTCCTCCTGTTAGTGGTTTAGGAGTGAGTTTGTTATGCTTGTATTGTATTTATGTTTAAAGATTATCATCGCATTACCAAAGCACATGTCCTCAATTTTGGAAGAAATCTCATCCAGCACAATCTCGGTTTCATCCATACTAAATTTAATCTGCACATTGTGAAAGAGTTAAACGGTGCACACAAACCATCCCTAGAGCTATGTGTTTGAATAGTTTAAGTTCACAGAGTGTGAGTGTTTCCGTGACGTTCTGGTGTGGTTGGATGGATGGATTGTGATAATTAAACCAGGCTGCAGTGGTTATGTGAAGAGCGCAAGGGGTTTCGGGGACATGTTGGTTTTCTCTGATATATAGCAGGCTGTGCTCAAACTTGGTTTTGAGCCAGAAAATTGGACTTAAACGCATCTAGTAGAGCTCGGTGTATTAAGCCAAACCACAACGATCACAAACACACAAACACACACACACACAGATGTTTTTGGGGAACACACCCAGACCAACTGAGCTTCCCTACTTCACACATTCAGTGTTCATCATGCCTTAATTATGATGATATCAGAGTTCGGTCTCAGAAATGACCTTCAGTTGGAGCTGCTCACCCTTTTTTGTGGAGGGACAGGAATCCCATCATGTTTTCCAGGGTATTTCACTGTATGGCAACAGCTCAGAAACAAACTGACGTCAAAGCAGCACGCAGTCTGATTAAAGTCACCCGTCGTGATACATAAGCAGTGATTCCCAGAGCGTGTTGGACTCTGACGTGTCCACCCTGTAATGAAAACATACCATTCGTGATGAGTCTTTGCTGTCTGTGTCATAACTTTCCAATAAGGTTCTTTCTCAGGTTAAGATTCGTGTAATGTTTGGTCATCCTGAACACTGGCTATTGTTGAGGAACCGCACTTAAACTCTAGATGCACTGCAAAAACGACTTCTGAGTACATTTTTATTGACTGGTTAAAATATCTGTAAATCTGTCAAACAAAAAGCAACACTACATAAGATATTGTAACTGTTTTCAAATAATGCATCTTTAATAAGAGGGTATTTTGACTTGCTGAAATGGAAAAGATCACTTATTTTTAGTTTAAACAGCAAAAAAAAAAAAAACACTTAAATAAATCTACCAGTGCAGATGCCAAGATAAAATACCCTCTTATTGAAGAGACAATTTGATGCAATGCTACTTTTTAAGCAAACTTATCTTGTTTTAAGGAATGTTAGATATTTTAACTGGAAAACAAGATGAAAATAGTCATAAAGAATAATGTTTTGCAGTGTAACCTTTTGAAAACGCAGTTAGCTACTTTACAGGTTTACAATACACAAACAACAACTTATACTGAAGCTGTATGAAGCTGATAATACAGCAATATTGGGACATTCTGCAATGGACTAAAATGATCAGATTTCAGAAACAGAATTACTGTATGTCTTGAAGCTACAATTTGTGTTTGCACGTGTAGAGTTTAAAGAAATGGCCTTTAAAGTCACAATGTAATGGAAATAGTGACAGATCAGTTGTTTCTGTAACGTACATCCAAGCCAGATTTTTGAAAAAAAAAAATAATGGCTAGAGGAATCGGTTCTGTTGATTGTATAGAGGCAGATCTGAAAGGGGTGGAGTTTAGAGAAGTTTGTCATTTCATTGGAAGATTGAGCTTTTTGATTAAAAATGACATGCTCAAAAAGATAAAACATTCACAGTAAGGTCAATAAAATGCATTTAGAAAACCGTTAGAATTTCCATTTAAAGCCAGCTATAAAATTCATTATTACTTTTCAGAATAGGCATTAAATTTGGAATCGAGGCACCTGTGACGTGCTTGATTTGTGATGCACTAATCCCAGTTTTGCATGCTATATAGTTTGTGAATTGAATTTAAGTTATTGAATCGTCACAACTGGTGAACTTTTTTTTTTTTTTTTTTTTAACAGTAAGAGTTAATTGTGTTTTACTGTTGAGGTTCTCAAGCACAGTAAGTGGTTTGTTTCTCCAAAGCTTTGGCTTATAATTGAAGAAAATGTGTTTGGATGCTGAATCTTTTTTCGAGATAAAGAAAAGCCAAAAAGATGCAATATAACACCTCTTATGCAAGTCACCCGTCTTTACTCAAGACCTAATATTTGTTATTACAGCAGTTATGTGAGAATGTGTGCCTTTGAAGGTTAAAACGAGCTGTTTATGTTCTCGGATGATAGTTTTAGTTGCAGTTATCCTGTTATGGTGCCTGGAATCCATCTGGTTTTATGCCTCTTTGTCCTGAGCGTGTGTTTTATAGGAGGTTCGTGCATGGCAGGGCCAGCCAGCCGTCTGAATATTACAAGCACATTTTAAATAATGACATTATGTAACCCAGATTATGAGAGGGTTGCATGTACGTCGAGTTCTCTGTTGTTTGCACATTATGATGAAACGTCTCTCTTGTCGCAGGTTGAATCACATGAACGTGGTGGCGGCGAGAGACGTTCCAGAAGAGCTCCAGAAACTGGCCACAAATGACCTGCCATTGCTGGCCATGGAGTACTGCCAGGGAGGAGACCTACGCAAGGTGTGGCACTTACAGAAATCTTTTTTAGGCATGCACTATGCTGATAGCATGGGTTTTTGGACATGTAGCATAGTAATACCATAGTATATGAATATTCCAATAGTTTAGTTGTAGGGCTGTAGGCAATTTAAATAAATAAATAAATATATGCACTGCATGTTTCAGAGTGAAGCATAGCACTGTGTTCATTTACACACCAGCAGCTCATTATCCGCTGGTCTCTCAGAGCAATTCGGTTTAGTAAATTCTGCTTCAAACAAAATCCTTCTATGCATCTGCTCTGAGTTGCATTTGGAAACACAACATGCACCAACTATCTAATGTGAAAATTATTCTGCAGTGGGTATGTAAACTTTTGGCCAAAACTGTAATCACCAACAAGCAACATTTTAAATTGCACTTGCAGTCAGAAAAAATAAACGCTTTTTATGCAGATCGTGCAGCTCTATTCAGTTGCATGTTATTATCAAATGAATCTCTGTTTTCAGTATCTGAACCTGCTTGAGAACTGCTGTGGCATGAGAGAAGCTGCTGTACTGACACTGATTCAGGATATATGTGAGTCCGCAGACACCAGCTGATGGAAATCCAGTGTCATTCCCATCGGTTGCAACACACACAACACATCCAGCTGTTAAACTCAGGTTTTCCAGCACGGTTTTGAGTCGGCCAGCCAGACTAGATGGCCTTCATCATGTGAGCAGGTGAACGTATGCGAGCCGAACGTCTGTGCGGTGGCTGCGTCCGTTTACGTTTCTGCTAAAGCTGAGTTTGTGTCAGATCTGGTTTTGTAAATGTCAGAATATTAACCGAGTCAAATATTTGACCCAGATTTGCAGCTGAAAGTGCTGGAGAGTATGAATCAGGCCAATTAGATGTCTACACACACAAACTAACAGTACCCAAGAAAAGCAGTCTGATGTTATACAGTGCAAGATGTTTTTAGCAAGAAAAGGAGAAACAATACATATCGGAAATGGCGTGGGAGCTCTAGTAACACTTAAAATAGATATTTAATCCAGTAATGGCAATTCTGTCATGATTTATTCACTGTCATGTCATCCCAAACCCGTATGACTTGATTTTATATGGAGATGTTTTGCTTAGTTTAACCATGATTCATTTAACCATCAACTTTTCTTAAGAAACTTTTCCTATAACCCCTCAGTAGAAATAAAAACAGACCCAAATGAGTCAATAGTTGCCATACAGTCAGAGTGTAGAGATATAGTTCATTTAATGAGTTCATATTGAGACTTTCGATTTCAGACGTGCATGTTTTGGCAGATCTGAGCACAGTTTGTCTTAATAAAAAAGTAATATATCTAAAATACTTAGTATAGTTCAAACCATATTTACTGACGTCGCTCGAGATTTACTGATAGAAAAATCATAATTAAACTTTATTTGGAGTCCTGCTTGTGCACAACGCTCATTTCTTAATATTAAGCCTAAAATGTGTTTTAATGTCACTATTGATGAGGATTGCATAGTCTTTGAATAACATCGGTCTTGAAATGCAAGTTTTCCTGAAGTATACTTGCAAGAGTTCCACTTTAGCACAATCACATATACTTCAGTATATTTTAAGTTGGACCTCAGTACTATGTCTGTACAATTAAAGTGCATCAAGTACAAAATTACATCTGATTCACGATCTAAATAGAGTTTAGCGTAATTGCACAATATTTTATTAAGCAAATAAATATGTAAATGTATTTGTAGTACTTCAAATATTTTTTCAATATTTTTTTTTCAAACTCTAGAAGAGATGTGAGATTTGTGGGGCCTTTTTTTAGGATAACAAGCGCTGAGAAACAGGAACCTAGTTGCCATATATTTTCATGTTTAGCATTCAAACATTATGCTGCACATCTCATTTTGTGCTCCACTTAAGATTACAAAAATCATACTGGTTTGAGTGTGAGAAAATGATGAGAGTGAACGAGCCCTTTAAAGGGGTCATATGATGTTGTCTAAAAAGAACATTATTTTGTGTATTTGGTGTAATGAAATGTGTTTATGCAGTTTAAGGTTAAAAAAACATTATTTTCTACATACTGTACATCATTGTTGCTCCTCTATGCCCCGCCTTCTGAAACGCGTCGATTTTAACAAAGCTCATCGTTCTGAAAAGCGAGGTGTGCTCTGATTGGCCAGCTATCCAGTGTATTGTGATTGGCTGAATACCTTAAGCATGTGACAGAAATGTTACGCCCCTCACCATACAGTGATGCCGTCTCCCAGCACGACGAGACAAAATCAGTAAAACTCATTACAAACGAGGCATTTGTTGCATCCAGTGGAGACATAATTACTGATTATAATGACTTATACTGTGTTTTTATGCATTGCGTTGCATATCGCGCCGCGTAAACATAAAACCATGTCTGCATTTGTGATTGGAGAAGCGACAAAAAACAAGCGCCACTCTACATGCTCAAAACTCATGTTTGAATCATCAGTGGCAAATTCTTTAAATATGAAAACGTACTTACAGGCTGTGAGTCAGAAGCACCAGACTGTGCTTGCAAAGTTGGAATTGCCCCACTTTACAGAAACAGCCATTGAGCACAGACATCACTGTAGTCTACTCTCCCAGGATCAGGAAACAGTCCTCCATAAAATGCGCAGCACACATCTGAATATTTGTGTTGAACTGTTCTGGAACAGTGTTGTAATACAACTTAACCACTGATTTCTAGTCATGTCCTCTTTTGGAAGGCCAAAGAAAGTAGTTTCGCTTTCACAATAAAAACACACAGCGTCTATACGACATGGCGCCGCGGCTACAGTGAGAATCAAAGTTACTCCTTCTTTCTTTGCGTAAACATTTGGGCAGCGTTATGCAAATCTTCCCACATCGTGATGTAGAGATGTGGGGGTGTGTTAGAACGAGCCGTTTCAGCCGTTTTAACTTTAATAAAGAATATCTCTTTGGATTTGAGACTTTAGTCTTTGCAACTTCACAGATCTTCTTTATGCACCAAGAGCTTGTAACACTTCAAAGAGAAAGGAACACTTAAAATCGCATCATATGACCCCTTTAACAAACCATGTGAGGCTTCAAACGACCTTTGACATTTAGTCACTATAGTGTTATTACAGTAACATAAGTGCCGTTCATTATCCAGTGTGAGTGGATTCACTTTGTTTACATTCAGTCCAGAACGATCAAGCTCAAACCGGATCTAAAGAAAGGTCGTACATGCCGTTGCACAACTCTATGTTAACATCACTCTGTGGTCCGCAGGAGATTTTCCTGTTAAATCACAATCATGTGAAAATCTGGATTTAGTCACTGGCCTCATCCGGTTCAATTTCCGCTCTTCAGTCAAAACATTGCAGTTCTGAATGATCTCTGAACACAGTGCTTGACTGTCAGTCGATGTGTAAGTCACGGTTCCAGTAATATGGACTGCTTTTGCTATGTGACCTTATTATTGAGTTTATTGGGAAGCCTTTGGAGAAATAATCTGGCTTTACTTGGAATTTCACTTTGGCAGTCAGTCGGAGTGCTGGCTTTGATCTGAATGGCTTTATTTCTTTTTATTTTTTTATTTCTGCAGAACACAAAATTCATGGGGAAAAAAAACAAAAATAATTTTCCACAGAAGAACTTAAGTTGGACTAAAAGATTTTTGGGTGAACTATAAAACGGGAATATTTTATAATTTGACGTGGAGCGTGTGACACATCTGAGTTTAATAAGTCACTATAAATAAATCACTAGTTGTATGACTTCCTAAAAAGTGTAAACGCAGGGTTTAACCAATAGCGTACGTTGGTTTGAAGCTATCAGTCTGTCTTTTATTTTTGCACAAAAATAAGACTCATCCTCATCTTTTGACAACAGAAATCTTGCTGAGTTTTACTGACGTTTTGTATCAAGACAGACGTTTGAAGGAGACACATTAACACACACTGTACATTCTGGACCTGCACGAGTTGGCTAAGCATTTGTGTCTAACATTCGATTCATTATCTCATTAAAATGTGAGTCTAGCTAACACATGAGCATTCGAGAAGGCCATATTTGAGTTGTTAATTAAAAATCTCTCTCTAGCCTCGGCACTGACGTACCTCCACGGGATGAGGATTATTCACAGAGACCTCAAACCAGAAAACATCGTCCTGCAACAAGGAGAAAAACGGGTGAGTGCGGAGAGAAGTCTGATTCACCAAAAAATAATGTTTGTAATGATACTATTTTTAAACTTTCGTTGCTAAATTAAAGATGCATTTCTGCATCTTTTCCTGTAGTTGGTTCATAAGATCATAGATCTGGGTTACGCTAAAGAGCTGGACCAGAGCAGCCTGTGCACATCGTTTGTTGGGACGCTGCAGTATTTGGTGGGTACTACATCACATCTGCGCAAGATGACTTCTCATTGTTATCTATACTGATATAAAGTTCTTTCTGTCTCTGTTTTCTCTCTTTAAGGCCCCTGAGCTGTTAGAACAGCAGAAGTACACGGTGGCGGTGGATTACTGGAGTTTTGGGACGCTGGTGTTCGAGTGCATCACAGGATTCAGGCCTTTTCTTCCAACCTGGCAACCCGTGCAATGGTATTCATGCGCTCAGCTGTCTGTGGCAGAATTTTACACTGCGAGTCCTGATACACTGATTTGATGTTTCTTTATTAGATCGGTGGTTCTTACTATTTTTGGACTCCAGTGCTCCCCACCGTCCACAAAATTCACAGCATGTAGGCTAATAATAGTTTTCATTTATGTATCTGCTGTCATTAATATTTAATTTAATTTGTATTTTTTCAATTGTAAACTTTTTATTATCATGACTGTCTTTATTTTTAAAATTTGCCTTGCAAATTTACAGAGGCTTGAGAACCACTGGTCTAGAGCATCTGGCTTCCTATCCTGCTTTTAAATAAATCAAACCGGCTGATGAGGAAGGTTAACTATAACGGAGCAAGTCTGACATGCAGATATGTGGAAATTACACCATTTATAAAATTATTAATAATAGATTTTATAAAAAATATGTGTCCCTGGAGCACAAAAGCAGTCATCAGTAGCACAGGTATATTTGTAGCAATAGACAACAATACATTGTATGGATCACAATTATACATTTCTCTTTTATGACAAAAATCTTTAGGATATTAAGTAAAGATCATGTTCCATGAAGATATTTTGTAAATTTCCTACTGTAAATATATCAAAACTTAATTTTTGATTAGTAATATGCATTGCTAAGAACTTCATTTGAACAACTTTAAAGATGATTTTCTCAATATTTCGATTTTTTTGCACCCTCAGATTCCAGATTTTCAAATAGTTATAAATCACAAAAAAAAAAGAAAACTAACCTAACCACCTTTCATATGATCCAAAAACATAAATATAAAAAGAAAATAAACATAAACACCTATTTTTCGTTCTTTTTTGCTAATGTACATATATAAGGGCTGTCAAATGATTAATCACGATTAATCACATCCAAAATAAAAGTTTTGTTTACATAATATGTGTGTATACTGTGTATATTTATTATGTATATATAAATACACACACATGCATGTATATATTTAAGAAGAATATGTTATGTTTATATATTAAATATATTTATTATATAATTTAAAATGATAAGAATATAAATATATAAATGTATATACATGTAAATATTTTCTAAATATATAATTTATGTGTGGTGTATTTATATATACATAATAAATATACCCTGTACACATACATATATTATGTAAACAAAACTTTTATTTTGGATGTGATTAATCGTGATTAATCATTTGACAGCCCTAATATATATATAAACAACTATTTTTCTTTCTTTTTTGCTAATGTACCGGTGGTGGCATGCGTGTACTTGCTTCAGTGCCAGTGTAAAATCAGTGTAAATCAGCCGTAGCGTGATCGGTTCTATTCTGTATCTATATGAATTCATCACTCAAAACAAAAGCACAGCTTTCATAAGTCATGACCTGACAGCTTGAGCCAGAGTCCGGAAAACAAACCCTCACGAACCTCCATGAAACACTATTGTTCTAATACTTTATGTTTGAGTAAAGATAATGTTTCTCATAAAACTCTTTACTATTATCAGAAATCTCTCCACTATTATCCCCGCATGGACTGTTTTTAAAGCATAACTTCTGAGAAAAAAAAAAAACCAAAATACAAAAATTTTCATCAACTTTCATCTCACTCACAACAATCAGTCACAAAAAATCAAGGTTTGCTTGAACTTTCATTGCCCTCTTTTTTCTCAGGCACAACAAGCTGTTGCAGAAACAAGTGGATGATATTGTGGTTTACGAGGATCTGACGGGAGAAGTTCGATTCTCCAAACACCTCCCGAACCCTCACAACCTCAACAAGTGAGTCCCGCGGCCACATGAACAAGTGGATCTGTTACTAAGAATGTGAAATGTTACAGAGTTTTTTTATGATACATTTGATTCTGTTAAATGACAATCTGTAATGTGACATTAATTTATATAGTACTTAATACAATACAGATTGCGTTAAAGCAGCTCATAATAAACAAAATGTTGCAAATTTCCTCAGTTAAAAAATCAATCAATAATATAAATTATTCAGCAACTTTTTACTAAAAATAAGTATAATTGATTTACTGTTATAGTTTTTTTGTAATTTTATAAGCTTTTTTTTTAAATGTCTATATAGTTGATTATTTTGTCTATAGTAGTTATTTTAGTACTTTTTAATTATTTCAATAAACAAAAACGAGAAATAATTATTCATAATTATAAAATTTTTATATTTTATTATTTCGTTTCGGTTAATTTTTATTATGTTTCAAGTAATGATTTTTCTTTTTATGGTTTTAGTTTTAATTAATGATAATAACTCTGATATTAAAGGCCGCGTGAATTTCGATTTCATGCAGATTTCAAACAAATCTTCAAGTAAGACTTAATAACAAATTCAAAATAAAAACGTAGTCCACGTAGTTAATAACTATGTGTTTCAGACTGTTAGCTGGTGAACTGGAGAGCTGGCTACAAATGATGCTGAGATGGTCACCTAAAGAGCGAGGCAAAGATTTAAGAAAGCGGAGCCAGGACAGTCTGGACGGGGTCAAAGACTCGGAAGAGGACAGTAAAGAGAGCAGTTCAGAGGCCGGCAAAGACTCTCCAAAAGCTTCCTGTTAAAGCTTCCATTAATCAACCCCCATGAATTAATCCAAATTCAGAATAAAAACTCATCAGAATACCACCGCACAGTCAACGATCTCAACATCACGTGTGAACATGTCTAATGCGCTGGTCTCTGTCTCCTCAGCTGGTCCATGTGCTCAACATGACCTCTGCTGAAATATTCACCTACTCGGTGCAGCCGCAGGAGGACGTGGCATCCCTGCAGGAGCGAATCGCGCAGGACGCTCGCATTCCTCCGGCCAATCAGGAGCTGCTGCTGGAGGCGGGGCTTGCGCTCGAGCCGCACAACAGCGTCATGCAGTGTGCAATCGATTATAGCGTATGTTTGGAGGAACTAGGCCTGTCAAAATGGTTAAAGAAATCCACATTCGAATTTTGTATTTAAATAGTATCAATATTCGAATTTAAAAGTCATAATTTCATAATTGGCTTCTCACATTAGGCCACAAGAGGGCGCATCGAGCAAAATATTACTAATGCACATTTCTTAAAGCAATATAATAACATGACTATCTTTGAAAAAGTGCATAGTGTTTATAAACCAAATATAATTAATTAAGTTGCTTAAACAATTTTAAACAAAACAGCATCATGTATGCATGGTTCAATACAAAGGGACAAAAGCCAATCACACGGAGTACTTTCTTTCCATTTAAAAACATGAAATGCAGTGGGATGGGGGGAAAAAATGCCATTTTTTAAAAAAGTTGAACTTACATTAATTTTACGTGGCTTTCTAAACGTGGCTCTCTTGTGTGAGACGCGAGTGCAAATGTCATAGATGTCCCTCTAGAAAAATTCTGTGTGGATTTTGTGTGTGAATAGCTTGGTTTCAGTTTTGACGTAAACAAGATCTTCTCCGCGTTGATGTTCTTTTTTCCGTAATGTTTTGAATGAACAACGTAGCAGTGCCGCATCTGCTGGGTTCACCTGGAAAGGCTAAAAAAAGCTTTAAAAAGCAACGGCACTTACATCGTCATCACATTTTGTACGCCGCTTATACGCGCTCCTTAAATTCAAATGCAACGTTTTTTATGCATTCAAATGTGGTTTTTATTTTTACTTTGACGAATATGATATCATCCTGATTTTTTTTTTGACAGCCCTAGGAGGAACAGCAGCTTTCTTCAGTTCAAGCTGATTTAATTGACCCTGTTTATTAAGAGTGTTGATATCATCCTGATGTTTTGTGTTGTTTAGATGATGGACACTCGGCGGGCAGATGAGCCGCTGGTTTTCCTGTTTGACCGCTCCTGCTACAGCTACGAGCCTCAGTTTACGCCGCGTGTCCTTCCTGAGAACATCCGATTCGTCCGTGAGTTACCGTCTAAACTCAGAATTCTGACTTTTGAGATGTAAACTCAGAACTGTGAGAAAGTAAGTCAGAATTCCAAGTCAGAGTTTTACAATTCCAACTTTTTCCTCAGAATTGTACGTTTATTTCTCACAATTCAAAAAAAAAAAATCTGAATTGTGAGATATAAACTTTTTCTATTATATATACTGTATATATATATATATATATATAGTTGTTTATTTATATTTTTTTAATTTCTTTAATGTAAGCCTTTTTCTGACACAGAATAGACAAATATACATTATATATATATATATATATATATATATATATATATATATATATATATATATATATATATAACGTATATATATATATATAATATAACACACAATAATATATATATTTTATGTGGCAGAAATAGGCTTCCATTAAAAAAATTAAATAATATAAATATGAAATAAAATATAAAAAATGTACTCAATAAAATATAAAAAAAAAACAGAATAATAATTAAAAAAAATTAAAGAATCAGAACTTTTTCAGATATTTTATCTGCCATGTTTTAGTTTGTGTACACAAATGTTTGCAAAAAAAAAAAAAAAAAAATTAAGTAGTTAAATATTTGGCATTGTTTCATAAACACCATAGTGAATACATTTTTTTTTACAGCTGTTTGAAAACATTAATATTGTCTGACTTCCTCTCTTTTCCATGACATACGTGTCTGAAACAGAAAGAAGCACAGCATGTTTTGTTTACAGGAGAAACTGCATTATTTCTGCTTTTCTCTAAGAGTGAATTTGCATTTTCATTCAGCTCGTATCCTACACTCGTTCCAATCATACTCCTCATCCATGCTGGGTTTGTTTACATGACGGTGCACATGCTCACGCACAACCGACTAATGGAAAAGCATCCTAAAAAATCTGAACAACACCTAACAGATTATCAAAACTCATTCAAGGCATTGAATACAATAACAATACTGTCCATAACCGCAGTAAATATGAAGGGCGCCTAAACTGATCTGTGTTTTGTGACGCAGAGAACGAGCTCAAGCGCTTGCTGCCCTACAGCTCCCAGAGACGCACGTGGGGTCAAGCGTGGCACACCATCCGCGCGCTGAAGGAGGACTGGCAGAGACTGCAGCAAGGACAGAAAGTGGCCATGTAAGACGAGAAGCGCTCCGTACGAGCTAACGCTGAGGCTGTGAGTGACCCGTTCTCTCTCTGTTCCAGGCATGAGTCTCCTCAGACACAACGGCACGCTCTCAAAGCAGAAGAACGAGATGGTGTCCATGCACCAGAGGTTAAAAGCCACGCTGGAGTTCTTCAGCACCAGTCTGCACATCGACATCGACAAATACCAGGAGCAGAGAGCGACGGGCATCGGTACCACACACGGCAGAATCAAATACTAGTGTACTCTATAAATGCTTACTGTTGTTTAAAAATAGTATGCGAAAGAATATTATAAAAGTTTCACATCACCTCATGACGTTGCATGTTTAATTCTGGGGGCGTCCAATTATCATCTTAGAAATTAAAATGTTTGTTTAAGTAGTTGAATCTAATTTTATGTAAAAATATATTAACTTATAATCAAATAATTAGTGAGAAAGATAGTAAAAAGCACTTGATTATCAGTTATTAATTAATTTATAACTGTTTGTTTTATTATTTGTTGAAAAATCCTTTTAATACATTTTTTTTTAAATAAGCACTTGATATCCTTTTCCAAATATTTTCTTTTTTTTATTAGTATTATTAAAAAATAAGCACTTGACATTCTTTCCAAATAATTATTTTTAATCCTAAAAAAAAAACATATTATAACCATTACAAATAATATTAATATATTAATATTTAAAATAATTTAAAATAACCACTTGATAGCCTTTCCAAATAATTAATTTTATTAATTCTAAGTATTTTTTTTTAAAATTAGCACTTGACATTATCTCCATATAATGATTAATTATTATTTTAAAAAAGCATGTGATGTCCTTTCCAAATAATTCATTTTATTTATTCATTATAAGTATTTTTTTAATTAGCACTTGACATTATCTCCAAATAATTTATTATTATAATTAGTTTATAAAAGCATGTTATATCCTTTCCAAATAATTAACTCATTCATTTTAGTTATCTATTTATTATTATTACTATTATTATTATTATCAAAAAAACACTTACATCCTTTCCAAATAATTAATTAACTACTAATTACTTTTACTACTATTATTATTACATATTATTATTATTATTATTATTATTATTATTATAATAAACAGGAGGGACAGTGCATCGCATTGAGGGAATTCACTTTAGCAGCGCACACACACATCAGTTCACTTCTCATAGCGCGCAAAAAGCATTATGGGTAATGGACTTCTTAAAAGGGGAACATCCTGACAAATGACTATATTAACTGTCTCTGTTCTTATTACTGAAAACAATGAATTAAACATTATACTAAGCATTTATGACTGTTTAGCATTGCTTTCAGAACAAGTGTACACTCCGTGTAGATTTGCTGAAGCTGTGGCTGTTTCCATGTTTTCCAGCCTCTGAAAAATTATTGAGTGTCTGGAGAGAAATGGAGCAAACCGCCCTGGACTGTGGACAGGTAACAAGAGCGTGTGTGTGATTTCATATTGTCAGCCATCCCAGTGATCATAGCTAATGTGTGTGTGTGTGTGTGTGTGTGTGTGTGTGTGTGTGTCAGACAGAAGACGTGAATAAGCTGGAGGAGGAGATGATGACCCTTCAGACTGATATCGTGGATCTACAGAGACAGCCGTGGAGGAGTGGAGAGGCTTTAGAGACGCTGTAAATCAACACACACACGACTACACACACACACACACACACACACACACACACACACACACACACACACACACACCCAAACACACACACACACACACACACACACACACACACACACACACACACACACACCCAAACACACACACACAAACACTCACACACACAAATACCATAGGATTTAAATAAAACTTGAGATTCAGTGACACGATGAACCTCATAAACAGAGTGTCAGAGCTCATAAAGCTGGCTTTGACTCATCTGTGTTGTGTTTTGCAGCGAGGTGAAGGCCATGGACCTCTTCCGTAAACTGAGAGAGAAGCCCAGAGGTAAGACACAGGTTCCTCAGGACGGGTCGATCCATCTCGTCATCTGAAACTCTCTCTGTGTCTCCAGAGCAGCGCAGTATGGGCGACTGTCAGGAAGTGATCAAACTGGTGGTTCAGGCCGTGCAGTTCTACGAGAGGAAGCTACGGGACTTTTACACACACCTGAGGTCAGCTTCTGTGTGATTTCTCATCAGATTTCACTGATATAAGCTCTGTTTCAAGCCTTGCTGTCTGCATAGGAAGCTTCCGTCTTTTTTATTCAACTTTGTTTTTTAATAATTTTCTTAGAAAACACCTGTGAACACTACAGAATATCAAATAATATAACATTATAGAGTAAACTTTCTTTCATTTATTATACAATAAAAAGGCATCTAAGCTTGCTCTATTCTTTTTCTATTCTATCTGTTTTCTTTTTATTTATTATATAAGTTAATAAAAAAAAACTTTGCTATTTGTTAGGCTAACTGAGACTTGTTATAACACTTGTATATCATTGCTCTTTTGTTTTTGTTTGCTTCCATTGTCCTCATTTGTAAGTGGCTTTGGATAACACATCTGCTGTGAAGCACTCTATTTTCCTACTTTTTGATGAACTTCAGGTCGGGAGAACATAATTAAAACGTTTATATAAAGCATAAGTAATAAAGTTAATCTAAGACCTGTTTATTTAAATAAAACAGGGTTAACGGGTTATATTTACAACGTGTTTTTAAAGCGTGAGCATTGTAGGCCAATCACAGATGTGTTAAATCACCTGCATTTTGATAAGCAAGTCGATACTGAAATGGCAAAAAAATACAGACTCAGTTCGGTATCCAAAGATATACAGCTGTTTTCACATATTTTTGCACGATTTGCAGAGTGTCGTGTTTTCAAATCCTCCCACGCGTATTTTTGTGAAAAAGATTGTGTTTGTCAGAATGCCCTTAACGCAATATAAACATGCATGTAACAAGACATTCATTGTGCTCTATGACTATATATGAGTGTTGAACTATAATTGACTTAGTACCATAGCAATGAAACCTGCCACTTTTTTATTAAAAATAATGTTTATTTATTCTTAATTTTATTAATAAATTTTTCACCAGACCTTTTTAAAGCAACGTTTACTTGATTTGCAATATTTAAAGGATGCAAACTAATGTGTTTGTACAATTATAATTAGCTTTAACAATTAACTTACTCTATTTAATTAGAACTGAGCTGAATAATGACAGCATTGTAGCCAATCACAGTGTTGAGCTACAAAAAAATAAATGTGACTTACCTTAATGTTTTAAGGTTTTAATAAAAAAAAAATAAATGTGGCTTACCTTAATGTTTTAAGGTTTTAATAAAATACTGAGAACTGTGAAATGTTACTGGTATATCAAGGTTTGAAACGGATCTCTATTTTTTTCTTTTTTTTATAACTATTCATTTTGTATTGAAATTTGCACTGAGTTGCACTGTATTCATTTGCATTGAAAAACTAATCAGTATGGAATTTGTACCTTTAACTTGATGATTTCAACATGTTTTTGTGTATTTCCTTTGCTCTATCCTATATACTGTCAAAGAATGACCAGTTCAGTAAATGAAGTTAAATTCTAATGTGTGTGTGTGTGTGTGTGTGTGTGTGTGTGTGTGTGTGTGTGTGTCAGTAAGTAGTAAGACGATGGTGTGCCGTCAGAGAGTCCTGGAGCTGCTGCCGCGTGTGGAGGGGATGGTGAGTGCGATGGCTCGCAGCGAGAAACAACTGCAGCACCTGCAGGAGAAGAGACAGAAGGAGCTGTGGAACCTGCTCAAAGTGGCCTGCGTATGCATACTACTCATACTCCTTCTACAGTATGCATGTGAGCACATCCACGATGCTGTGTGCTTGACTTGAGCGTGTGTGTGTGTGTGTTTTAGAGTAAGGTTCGTAGTCCAGTGAGCGGCAGTCCAGACGGAGGACGGACTCCACCGGCCCCTGCACACCCGCTGATGTCCCACAGACCGTCCGACGTACCGCAGACGTGAGTCCAGTGCATGAGACACTTTGCATTCATTTGCATGTTTGCATCACGAGTGTTTTCTCTCTCTCGTGTGGTGTTCAGAGACGAGTCTCAGCTTGTGATCGAGGAGAGCAAGATGTTTGAGAGCCGCCTGCAGAGTATAGCAAAACACAACACACAAAAAACAGACAACAACACACATAAAACACATCAGAAAAATAAAAAAATTACACTCATATTTATAGATTTTACACAAAATCAAATTCACAAAAAATTATACTTGCTAAAAAATGATGTGCTCACTCTCAAGCCATCCAAGATCAGGATGAGTTTGTTTCTTCATCAGGTTTGTAGAAATGTAGCACTGCATCAGTGTCTCAGCAATGGATGCTCTGCAGTGAATGGGTGTCAGAATGAGAGTCCGACGAACAGCTGATAAAAACATCACAATAATCCACAGCACTCCAGTCCATCAGTTAATGTCTTGTGAAGTGAAAAAGCTGTGTGTTTGTAAAAAACCCCACTCTATCCTTAAGATGTTTTTACATTTAAAACTGATGTTTTCGGCTAAAACACGAGTCCATAATCCATAATAACATTTCCTTAGTGAAAAAAGTCATCTGGTCTGAATCAGGAGAGAAATCCTGCTCAGATCAAGCACCGTTTACATGCCAAAATATTCCATGCTCTAAACAAATATATGTGTGGATTTTAATGTGAGAGACAACAGGAGATGGACTTTCTCATTTTTTTAATTTGAATCATTTGAATCTTAAAACACCTTAATGAATTTTTTTTTTTTTACAAAAACACAGCTTTTCACTTCTCCAGATGTTAACTGATGGACTGGAGTGCTGTAGATTACCTGTGAATTATTGTGATGTTTTTATCAGCTGTTTGGACTCTCATTCTGACGGCACCCATTCACTGCAGAGCATCCATTGCTGAGACACTGATGCAGTGCTACATTTCTTAAAATTTGTTCTGATGAAAAAACAAATGAATCTTCATCTTGGATGGCCTGAGGGTGAGCACATTGAGCAAATATTAATTTTTGAGTGACCTACTCATTTAAGAATGTTTTGTGAATCCACCCACTGGAAACACATCCAATAAAACACACAGATCAGAGATGATATTCATCACTGACATTTATCTCTTTCTCTTAAAGATACTGAGAGAGTGGAAGTGGTTGAACGGGGGGCAGGATTTGGCTTGATCCCGAGGATACACAGGTTACCCGTGAGTGTTTGTTTGTCAGAGGATCAGACTGTTACAAAGCTCAAAAGCGAACTAATATGAAGCGATACTGCCACCGACTGGAGGAAACGTGATACTGCAGGCAGTGTGTGCTGACAATTCATTCCTGTGGACTCACACTCGACTCATTTTCTCAATGCATTTCTTACTTTTAAGAGGAGGTTATAAACCCTTAAATAGTTTTTGAATCATTTATGTTAATCAAGGATTCTTGCATCAGAATACTTGACAATTTCAGCCTTTCTGATGCTTTCTATGCAAGTTCCTCTTCACATTTTGTGCACATGTAATAATGTAGTATAAATGTTGTTGGCTCCATGACAAATAGCTTGTGCTGTACCTCATTTGTAAGTCGCTTTGGATAAAAACAAATGCTTATTGAATGAATGAAAATATAAATCCATCCTAGTTCCTCCTTACCTCACTGTGACTCGACAGACCAAGTGTCTGATCACGCAGTAGGTGTCAATGTATAAATGTGGACATTTGTTATTGTTTTCATCGTTTATGACGCTATTAAGATTTCATGACAAAAAGTAACCCTGTTTTGCATCTGAACCCTCCAGAAATATTTTTCAGATATGGAAATTATTTTTACATGCTAAGAAAAATAGCATCTTCGGTACATAGGATTTTTTTTATACACACACAAAAAAAAATTTAATAAAATGTTGTATCCAAGTATTTTGTGTGTTCATGTTTCCTTTTGCAATTTCATTTAATAAAAACATTTTTAGTACTTCTGAAGTATATCTAAAGTTATGACAATTATTTTTATATGATGAGAAAAATAACTATTTTTGACATACAGCAGCACATCGGAAATATTGTTTTTATTAATATTTTGAATTACTTTTTTATTTTGTATTCATGTTAATTTTAGTTACAGGTTTAGTAATATTTTGTCATTTTCTAATATGAATATTTTTTATCCTTTTTTTCAATTTTAGTACTTTATCTTTAGTACTCATGGTTTTTTCTATGGTTTAAATTTTCTATGGTTAAAATTGTTTATGTTTTTGTTCTCTAGTGTAATTTCATTTCATTTTAAACATAAATTTTTTTAATACATGAACAGTGTTTGCTTTCTAACAAGGATCAAAGCAAAAGAAACTAGGTTTTATTCAGTCAACATTCCTCTTTATTGAGTTCCACAACATCATCTTCTTCTACTACTCCTCCTCTAACAACATAAATCACTTTTTTATGGGGATAAAAACAAAAAAACTCATGGACCGTCCTCTAAAAACTCCAGCCCGCAAACACAGACAACAAACCTGTGATAAAATATGAACGGTGGGCAAACGTGAGGGGCTTGAGATTTAGAGATGTGTTTCTGATTTATCATTAAACCCATGGCTCCTGTGTGACTGTTCAGAAACCAGAAACTCAATATTTATCTAGTTAAAAAAAAAAGAGAAATGATATGGTGCCACGTGTGTAACATTAAAAGCGCTATGATATGTTGACAAGAGGAAGCTGTTCTCAAATAGTGAGCTGGTGACGGAGGATGGGTGTGGCCAGGAATCATGTGACTGCTGATCCTGTTTCTTATTGGTTCTGGAGGGGTTTTAAGGCCAGATTAGTTGAGGAGGAATTACGGGGCGGCGTGTGTTTCTGCAGGGGCTGAAGTCGTGCCGTCAGCTCCCTGTGTTTCTTTACTTCCCATCTGCTCTCTCTCTGAGTCATTACACCTCCAGCTCGAAGCCCATGCCCACCTTATGTCCTCCAGCGTTGAAGTTCTTAGCGTCGATCAGAGTAGACAGAGTGAGTTTCACACCTGCGGAAGATACTGCGGTTTATTATGCTTCACTAGTACTTGGCTTGACACAACATACTGAAATCCTTCTTCTGTATCTCCTTCTAGAGTTATTTTTCTCAGCACCCTAAAACATACTGGGAATACGCTAAAACATACTAACAACTTGCTGTCAAGGTTTATAATCTTACTAACATGCTAAAACAGGTTAACAATATGTTAAAACGTAATAGCAGCATGCTAAAACAGGTGAGGAACACGTTAAAACATGCTAGCAATGTGTTAAATATTACTAGCAACACGTTAAAACTAGGGCTGTGCGATTAATCAAAATCGTCATAAAATCACGATTTGAGTGTTCGCCATTTCTAAATCACTTTATAGCACGATTTTCCGTGGCCCCGACCTCCCGCAGTATGCTATCTGATCCAATCAGAATGCAGCGCACCTAAGTGGAGCACGAGAACAGAACAGACTGGGCATATGCTGTCTGTGATGCGTATTTTTTCCGAGCCCATGTTAATGGATCAGAGCTTCACACTGCACGTGGTAAAAGATGTGAACAGAAAAGGTTAGAAATCGAAAGATGCGAAAAGAATGAATATCAAGCGCATGAGCATAAAGAGGGTTGTGAGTGAGTGAGTGAGTGAGAGGAGACATTTTAATTGCGTGCACTCTCTCCGGACGAGAGCAGCGTGTATCTGAGCATGCGTGTCTGGGACAAAGCAAAGGAAATATGCGTGGGAGCGGAGAAATTGGCGCTCATGTGCTTTCGCGTTACTATAACGCGCTCTCGCTGCTGCTTCTGAACCGCATACACATACTGTACACGCACTGCAGACGGAGTACGTGTGAAGCTTGGCCAATAAATATATTTCAGCACCTGAGGAACCGCTACAATGAGCTCTATGACCAATGCATGGCAAAAAAAAAAAAAGCCCTGGACACGGGTTTTATTTTATTTTATTTTATTTTTTACCATATCTCTAGACATTTTGTTTGACATTTTTACTTAGTGATTATTTTGACCTATGTCTGTTCTAGAGACATGTTACAACTTTTTGATAAGCTCTCATTGGTTTTCTTTTGGAAATATGTTTCAAATTCATACTGAATGCATTTATGACTGTAAAGCATGTCTGTGTGTGTCAAAATCGTGATTAAAATCGAAATCGCAAAACTGATCAAAAAATCATGATAGGTTTTTTTGTCCATATCGCACAGCCTTAGTTAAAACATACTAGGAATACGCTAAAACATAAGAACAACTTGCTATCAACGTTTATAATCTTACTAACAAGCTAAAACAGGTTAGCAATGTTAAAACATACTAGCAACATGCTAAAACAGGTGAGGAATACGTTAAAACATGTTAGCAATGTGTTAAATATTACTAGCAACACACTAAAACATACTAACAACTTGCTATCAACGCTTATAATCTTACTAACATGCTAAAACATGTTAGCAATGTGTTAAATATTACTAGCAACACGCTAAAACATACTAACAACTTGCTATCAACGCTTATAATCTTACTAACATGCTAAAACAGGTTAACAATATGTTAAAACGTACTAGCAACATGCTAAGATAGGTTAACAACATGTTAAATAGGTTAGCAACATGTTAAAACATGCTAGCAACATGCTAAAACACTAGCAACATAACATACTATCATGTTAAATTTTGTTAACAATATGCTAAAAAAGTGAGCAACATGCTAGCAACATGTTAAAACAGGTTATCGACATGTTAAAACATGGTAGCAATGTGTAAAATATTGCTAAAAACATGCTAAAACCGGTTAGCAACATGCTAAAACAAAAGCCACATGGTAAAACATGCCACAACGTGTTTAATATTGCTATCAAATTCCTAAAACACACTAAGCAACATGCTATTAACATGTTAAATCCTGCTAACAACATGCTAAAACAAGCTAGCAACATGATAAAGCAGGTTAGCAACAATGCTAAAACAGGTTAATATGTTAAAACATACTGGCAACATGCTAAAACATGCTGAAAAATATAGAAAAAATGCTAAAACATGTTAGCAACATGCTCATTATGCTTGCAACAAGTTAGCAATGTGCTAAAACATGCAAACAATGTGCTAGATCATACTAGCAAACATGCTAAATCATGTTAATAACTGCTTTGTATCAATTTGAACATGTTAATAATATTTAGCTTTGAGTAAAATCTTCAAACTTCAACAAACTTTACTCCTCTTGTTAAAGAACGTTATGTCTGATTGTTAATGACGTGAAGGTGTTTGTTCACCTGGCCGGAGGCTCTGTGTGTATCCTATCCCAACCAGACTAGCGTTGTTGACTTTGGCCTGAGGAGAGACACAGGGTTATCATCTTCAGTCAGTGACAGCGGTCAGCTGTTAGAGGATGTATGGTTTGTGCTCACAGAGATGGAGGAGTCTTTATCTAGCTGGTATTTAGCAGCGATGCCGAAGCCGTGTGTTTGTTACTGCCTGCGGTCCATGGACAGATTCACCGCCGTCTCCAAAGACCGTTCACCTTCTGATAGATGGAGCCGCCGAACTCTGTGCCGTCATTACTGCAGCAGACACCACCATTAACTTCAGAACATTAGTCTCGGAACAGTGAATGTTTTTTAAAGGAGTCTCTTCTGCTCACCAAGCCTGCATTTATCTGATCCAAAGTACAGCAGTAAGCAGTGATATTATGAAATATTTTTACTATTTAAAATAATTGTTTTCTGTTTGAATATATTTTAAAATGTAATTTATTTCTGTGATGTGCAGCTGTATTTTCAGCATCATTACTCCAGTCTTCAGTGTCACATGATCTTCAGAAATCATTCTAATATGATGATTTGCTGCTCAAGAAACATTTCTGATTATTATTATTATTATGTTGAAAACAGTTGAGTACATTTTTGCATGATTCTTTGATGAATAGAAAGATCCAAAGATCAGCATTTATTATCTGAAATAAAAGCTTTTGTAACATTATACACTATACCATTCAAAAGCTTGGAGTCATTATAATTTATTTTCTTAATGCTTTTATTATCAAGGATGCTTTAAATTAATCAAAAGTGATGATAAAGACATTTATAATGTTACAAAGGTTTTCTATTTCAGATAAATGCTGCTCTTCTGAACTTTCTATTCATTAAAGAAACTGAAAAAATTCTACTCTGCTGTTTTTCAACATAATAATAATAATAAATGTTTATACAGAATATTAGAATGATTTCTGAAGGATGGTGTGACTGCAGTGATGATGCTAAAAACTCAGCTTTGAAATCACATTTTAAATTACATGTTAAAATAGAAAACAGTTATTTTGAATAGATAACATCTTTCAGAATTTGACTGTACTTTGAATCAAATAAATGCAGGCTTGGTGAGCAGAAGAGTCTTCTTTAAAAACACATTACTCACATCTTATTGTCACTGTGAGCCAGCATTATTATCATTAACTAAAACCATAAAAACACTGATACTTGAAATGTTAACTGAAATGAAAATATAACTGTATATATGAGTGGTATTTTTAATGTGAATGTTGCTCGAGTGTTTCCTCACACATTGGTGTGTAGCTGGAAGTCTCCTGCCTTGTAGCCCAAAGCGAAGTTGTTCTGGGCCAGCTTGGACTTGGCCGTGTCGAAGGCCATCTGATACCCGGCCAGCCAGCCCTCATAACCCAGAACGGCTGCGGCGTGAATCGTCGGTCCGGCCAGATCGAAAGCTATATCACAGCCCACATTCATGAAATCACGCTTATAACCCGCCTTCAGCTTACCGCTCTTCTTCCTGAAGATAGCAGAGAGAGGATGACAGTGCACTTACTGAATAGGTGGAACTGACAATAGAAAATGACTGATTTTTTTTTATTGATTTTCATATATATGTACACACACACACACTTTAAGACTTTTATTTTATATTATTTTATTAACATTTTAAATTTTATTGAGATTGGTTTTTTTTATTTTATTAATATATCTTATTATTTATTTTTATTGTAAAAAAAAAAAACATTATTTTTCATTAATTAAAAATGATCTCATTCATATTCTTTATCCTAATTTAATATTCAATACAGCAAAACATGGTGACAAGTCATTTCAAAATACATAATCCAAATTAACAAAATATAACTTTTATTAAACAAATAAAAAAATACATTTATTTTATTGTTTTTTTATTTTATTAAGATTTGTATTGTTTTATTTTTATTAATGTATTTTATTATTTTTCATTTTTTTAAATATTAATTTTAATTAAATAATAATATAATCTGTGTTCATTATCTTTAATTTAATATCAATACAGGAAAACATGGTGATAATTCACATTTCAAAATACATAATCCAAGATCAACAAAATATTACTTTAAAGAAAAAGTGACTTTTATCTTATTTTTTAAATTTTATTAAGAATTGTATAGTTTTATTTTTATTAATGTATACTATTATTTAATTTTTTTAATAGAAATATTACTTTTAATTAAACAATAAAATTATAATTTAATATTCAAAACAGCAAAACATGGCAACAATTCACAATGGTCACATTTCAAAATACATAATCCAATATTACCAAATTACTTTTATTAAAGAAAAAAAGTTACTTTTTTTATTAAGACATTTATTTTATTGTTTTTCAATTTTATTAAATTTGTATTGGTTTTATTTTTATTAATATATTTTATTATTTTTTTATATATATTTTTTTAATTAAAGAATAATATCATCCATGTTCATTATCTTAATTTAATATTCAATACATCAAAACATGGCAACAATTCAAAATTGACACATTTCAAAATGCAAAATCCAAAAAAGTGACTTTATTATTAAAGTGACTTTTTATAATAAAACTTAATCTTTTGTCCAGTTAAAGTGTTCACATACCCAGTGTTGGGCACAACTGAAGTGTCCAGTCCCAGCTTCAGACCTTTGGCCAGCTACACAGAAACAAGACAAAACAGTGCATTATCTAACCGTTTAAACACTTTATGCATAACGTTAGGATTGGCGTCCTGGACTCACCTGATCTTCCAGAGTCACTTCAGTGGTCAGAACATTATCTGTGTTCCACTTCTGGTTCAAAGTCAGGCCCAGATCCTTCACTTTGTACTTGGTCTCCAGGTTTCCAGCTGCTTTTCCCGGTGTCTGTGTTACTGGAGCCCGCCGCGGAGAAAATCCTGAGAAGAAAACGAGGAGAGCAACAGTGAAAAAGGATGCAGGGAAAGAGAAGAAGAACAACAGAGAGAGAGGAAGAGGACGGTTTCACAGATTAACAGGAAATGAAGAAGAAGGATGAAGAGGGTTGGGCTGCATGTGCTGCTCATAAAAGTCCACGTCAGTTCATACTGGCACCTAGTTAGCACCGAGTTAGTTTTATCTCAGCATTTTATTTGGTTGCACCATCTGTTATCACATCCAAGACTTATTTAATTAAAATTAAATTAATTAAAAATATATATAATTCCTGCAAGACTTTGATAGTTTTGGCAACAAGTTCTCCATAGATTAAAGCTTAACGTAACGTATATATTTATTGAGGCACATTTGTAAACAGGAAATAGTGTTAAAAATTTTACATTTCAATTTGAACTTAATTATATAAATACAGAGCACAAATTTAATTTAATAAAAAATATTTAATGTAATATTTCTGCATATAATCCAGAACATAAACTGTATACCAGATACTGTGTAAATACTGTGTATTTGGGTTTAAACTGAATTATGGGAACATCATTCTCACGCAACGACAGACAAAAACAGATTTAGCTGCCAAACGAGACTAAACAAATTCACATTCTCATGTAAAACATCCCAGTCTTACCATCTGACATCGACATCCAATAAAGAACGCAAGAAAGACAGAAAGAAGCAGGTTAGAAAAGAGATGCAAACATTCAGATTCATGAGGAATGACAGAAACTCATTCCAAACCGGGTACTATCATTAACTTCAACTAGAAACCAAAATCATTAAAACAATTCTATACTTGAAATTAATGAAAGTTTTCTGAAATAAAAAATTATCATTTTGCACTTACAGTTTAATATTAAGTATTGAAATAAATAAAAATACAAACGAAATAAAAATGAATAAAAATTACAAAACCATGTAACAAAATTACTAAAACTTTTAAATTAAAATTAGAAAAAATTATTACATAAATATTCTAAAAACAAAATACAGAAATTATAAAAATTCTTAAATGTAATACATTTAAAAAAAATCTAAATATTTATAAAAACTACAATTGTATATTAATAATACTAAAATAACACTGTCTGGAACAGGACCGTTCTGACCCAGATATAGACGAGAGCAGCGAACATGAATCAGTCTCACACACACACACACGCACGCATGCACACACACACACACCCCACACACACACACATACACACAAAAACACACCACACAAGACCACAACCACACACACACACACACACAACCAATAGACAAAATACAACACACAACACACACAACAGACACAACACACACAACACACACACCGACAGACACACACACAACACACAGACACACAACACAACACGTACACACACAGAAAAGAAGGACACACACACACACACAGACACACACACAAGTGGACACAGACACCACACACACAACACACACACAGACACACACACACAGGCACACACACACAGACACAGGCAGACACAAACACACACACACAAACACACACAGACACACACAAAATCACACACACACACAAACACAACACACAAACAGCCACAGACAACAAACCAAAGACACAGGACACACACACAAACACACAAAAACACATCATACACACACACACACATAAACACAGACACACACACACACACATAACACCACACAAGGACACAAGACAAACACACACACACAAACACACACACACAAATAAACACACACATCACACACAAGGACCAAAGACACACAACAAACACCAACAAACACCACACGAAACAGACACACAAACAGGACCAACACAACACACACACACACACACACCACACACACAAGGACACAGACACAGACAACCACACACACACACAAAGACACACCCACACACACACACACACACACCACACACAAACAGACAAGACACAACACTAATGCCCAAACAGACAAACACACACAGACACAAACAAAAAAACACAAAACACACACAAACAACAAAACACAAACAACAAACAACCACACACACGAACACACCGAAACCACACACACACAGACACACACACAAAAAACAGGACACACACACACACACAAAACCAACACGACACACACAAAACACAAACACAAAACAAACAAATCAAGGACAAACACACACAGGAACACACACACATACACAGACACAGACACACAGACACAGACACACACAACACACACATACACACAGACACAGCACCAGCAACAAAACACAACACAACACGCACACACACACATACACACACACACACACACACACAGGCACAAGGGACCCACGACAACACAAACACTCACCACACACACAGACACACAGACACACACAGACACACACACACACCACACACACACACACACACAACACACACACACACACTGAAATCAAACAAGACACAAGTCAACACATTATATTTAGGACAACACACACACCAAGGACACAGTGCACATCAATGGTACACACAGACACAACTAAAGGCTGACAAAACCGTGAAGAACACACAAATACACACTCTGACACAAATTAACAGCTCCACACCTGAGAACACAGAGAAAATGTTCTCATAAATGTGAATGAACACACAGTTGTTGATTTGACTCATTTGAATCACACACGCACATACCACACATACTACACACCAGCACACATGAACACATCTGTTCACACATGGACACACACACACATTAGTTCCTTTTACACACCCAGGACACAGTCTTGGACTTAAAATATATAGACAATTAACACACATATAATCAAACATTATACTCTGTAAGATACACACATCATGACGCGATCGATCACAAGAATACCACAGACACACACAGACACACAGGACCCACACACAACACACACACACCACAACACACACCATACAGCTCAATGAATCTACATACTGAACATCGGGAATACTTGATGTTTCACAATTCAACATGAATTATATTTAGTAAACAACAGCTCTTACATTACAAGTACACAGTGCAGATATTCAGATGGTTATGCCCATTGACTCCTTTGACCTTACTATGGGACCAGGCTGATTTATTACCCATGGGTATGGTGTTGGCACAGTGAAGAACTGAACAGAGAGCAAAAGAGCAACTCACAACGCCAACTCTGGAACTTTGTCTTAGGTGTCAACCGTAACAGCTCCAAAGCCTGAGAACACAGAGAAAATGTGCTCACTAAATTTGAATTAACATGATAACATTCATTTTGTTGATTTTGAATCATTTGAAATCAGACCCTGCGATCAAGAGCAATGTACAAAAGTGCTTTAGTGTTTCTTCTATATGAAACTGCCACATTGCATGGTCAGTCTCATGAATTATTATATTGTTCAAATGTACATGGATTTATATTGGATAAACACAGCTAACATTAGTTCCTTTCTACAAAACAAGGAAAGGTTTTTGTTTGTCTTTTCTGTCTTGACTTAAAATATATATAATAATTAACAATACATATAATCAAAAAATTAAGATGTGTATGTAATGATAATAATAATATGATATATATCATGATAATAATATCTAATATATATATTAGACGTTATTTTTATTTTAAATTTAACCACTATTATAGTTTTATAGCTGGTTTTCTTTTATATATATATATATATATATTCTTTTGTTTTCATTTTAGTTATTCATTTTTAATTTTAAGAATTTTATTGTGTGTTTTGTCATTTTTATTAGTTTTTATTTAATATGTCTATATCGTTTTTATATTAATTGTTCATTTTTAATTTTAGTTACTTACTTTAGTACATCAAGTTAAGTCAATTAAATTGAGAAATGTTGCCTTGGCAACTAGCTGAAATAAAATAAGCAATATTAATAAATAAAATAATTTTTGTTTTATTTATTTCAGTTAAAGTTGTTTTACTTTTATTTTATTTTATTGTTTGAGATAACTATAATAACCCTACAGATGCATCACACCTGGATGGGATCTGTCATATAATGACTGATTTTGACTTTAAGCAGCATACAGTCAGATCTATAAAACTCAAATTGCATATACATCAAGTATTTGACCTTTGTATTTGTCTTTAAACACTCCCAGTTTATCTGAATGTGTGTGAATGTCCATGTTTCCAGCGAGAGTTATGACTCCCTTGAGGCTCTGGGAAGGAAAACGAAGGCCTTTTCTTCTAAAACTCTTTCCTGTCATTTAACCTTTGACCTGGACCCATAATCCATCTGTCAGAAGGTCAGTATTGATTCTCTTGTGTCAGTATCACGTTACAGAAACCTGACTGAAATGACACTGAATAGTTCATGTTTGTGACCACATTTAACAGTGGTATGTGGCTCTGTAAAAATCACTCACCATATCCTTTGCTGACAGATATCTTTGGCAGATTGCCGAGGTCAGCGTACGCAGGAGGGACGGCCATGCTTGCTGGACAAAAACGAGACAAGGAGACCGCTTTAGAGACGCAGGAGTCACTTGAAGCTCGTCGGTCGTGTGACATAGGCATTGTAAAGTTGTTGCAACATGTTTACAAACAGTCTAGAAATACCAGCGGCCCACACCTCCTGACGGTCCAGTGGCAGCTAAAGGCAGCAAGCTACAGGAGCTGTGATCATCTGCAGCGCTGCAGCCAGAAGCATCACGCGTGATAACATCAGCCTCATTATTACAACACATCACACCGCAGCTACAGCAGAGTCTGCTGCTTTCACACACACACACCACACACAACACACACACACACAACACAGGGTCTCTTCAAAGGAAAGGTTCGGGTTCAGTACTAGATCTACAGTATATTGTTCATTACCACAGACTATCAGCTTGTGTTATGTTCATTTTTTGTGTTTTATTTGAGCTGAATACAAATACACAATGTTCTTGAAGTTAAAGGATTGAAGTTTCGTTATGCATTACAGGATGTGGTCTGGGGTGGCGTTCCTGTATTAACGTGGAAAATTGACCCTGTTTAATCTGCCCATCTATCTATATATTCTATCTATCTATCTATCTGTTCTCTGTCTATCTGTCTATTCTATCTATCTATCTATCTGTCTGTCTATGATCTGTCTATCTATCGATCAATCAATCCCATCGGTCTGTCTATGCTATCTATATATCTATCTATTTTATCTGTATCTGTCTATCATCTCTCTATCTATATATCTATCTATCTATCTATCATCTTTTTATCTGTCTGTCTGTCTATCTATCTATCAACCTGTTTATCTATCTATCTATCTATCTATCTATCTATCTATTGATCAATCAATCAATCTATCTATCTATCTATCTTTTTATCTGTCTGTCTGTCTCTCTATCTATCTATTGACCTGTTTATCTATCTATCTATCTATCTGTCTATCTATCTATCTATCTATCTATCTATCTATCTGTCTGTCTGTGGAGGTTGTGGTTGTTCCGTCTTCTCTCTGTCCGTCACTCACCGCATGTCTTTGGCTTGCAGTGATGGCAGCTCTCACTGCTTCCTTTCTGCTTCTGTCCTTTCTCAGACATGATCTGGGGTCAGAGATCACAATAAAACACACACCATCAACCACAGCACACGGGTCATACCTGCAGAACACAATGACAGAGCCGGCAGGGTCGATGAGCATCCCCAGGTGTGTGAGATCAGAGGAGGCGGTCGCCATCAGGCAAACCTCTGCCTTTGATCCCAGGTGATGGGATACTGATGCAGCGTCGCTACGAGCGCATCCCCACCCTCTGATCCACAGAAACACACGCGCTAAAAATAGATTCAACTGACGCCACGGCTCCTGTGACGTGAGGCGTTACGAAAGAGCAGAAATGTTTTCCTAGGACACTGAAAACACTTGGACACGGGCATTGCATCCACATGTAGCTTCAATCTTAAGAAATGAATTGTACATTTAACCACATCTGTTTAAAAATGATGCATGCCATGAGATGATGATGAAATCTGTCGGTCTTCTAAAAAAAAGCTAGTTTTATTCTAAATCACCATGTTGAGATCACGTGACAGCCTCCACATTACAGCTTTTAAAAGCGCCTATATAAAAATCAGCCTGCTATTGATCAACTTTTACTAAAGCACAGCTCTCACAGTCTCAGTCTGGTGCCAGACGCTCATCAATCATGAACAAATCACTGCACTTTAGTGAACGTACTCAGATACGAGGGCCATTAGTGCGTGCAGCTCATGGGAAAAACACACAATCTCAATGACAATCTCAAAACATCTGCGGTAAGAGCTACTGCCGTTTATAATGCAAACCTATATCCGGACCGGGGGGGGATATAGTGTATTTCTAAGTTATCTGACATCTACTTACTCTATCTGTATGATTTTATTTACTTATCATAGAAGATGCCAGTGAGCAGAACTGATTATCATTTATTGTGACCTTCATATCTGTTTTTGCACAATAAATTTAACTAAAAACAAGTAGAACAATACAAGTATAAAAAAAAACAACAGGATGATTATTTATGATATAAAAAATATAATAAAAATAACAATAAATTATATGCACTGCTCTTGAGAATGACATGGCTGGTAAAAAAAATGTAAAATGATGCATGCAATATATTAAATAAGTTATTTTTTGTGAACATCATTGTTTTTTTTTTTGAATGTACTAGAGTTGGCTAGTTGTTTTGCCTTAGAGACCCATCAGGTGTGCCATTTATTAATAGGCATCTAACGAAGCAGAAAAGTGCAAAAAATATTAGCACCTTTCCTATAATTCTGTAAATAAACCACTCAATCACAACATGCATGCATAATACACCTGTTATACACCACTGCATCATGATATGCAATGGCATTATGACTCTTTATGAATGTGAAAGATATGTAAAAAATAAAAAACATTGAAGAAAAGCTTCATTCAGTTTGAATTCAAAACATTCAGTTCAACTTGAGTTTCAGTTCTTTTTAGTTTTCGTTTTTTCAAACCAAACACAAGCAACTAATTAGCTAATGGTTTAGTAAGCTACTGTGATTTCTTTCACAATCACAAAAAACAGATCAGCCCAACATAATTGATTACTGATATTAAATATCTGAAATGAACCGTGGACCGACTCCTAACATGTTATAATGTACAGGACCACAATGAGAGATCAGGAGAAACCAATGGCAGACGTCACAATGAGCTCCATATGCGCCTGATATAACAAACACCACACACACTGACACACACAGACATTCAGATAACGTTTTAGCAGATTTTATCATGTTTTTGTATCATTTTGGATAACACGGTCCTAACCAAACCACACAAAGAGAGAGAGAAACTGGCTCAAGGCTCACGAGCCCAGATAACGTGTAACGGTCAGTTAGACACCTTCAAGATCAATTATCAGTATCGATTAGAGTCACGTTATTCCTTCAGCGCGCGGGTTTATTGGTTTATTTCGGACCGTTACCTCAGATGCGATCCGCGCGGCGAGACGCTGTCCGTTATTCCGCTAATAATATAACGATCATCACAGAACGAAACAGTGTTAGATTGCTAACAAGCAGACTTTAATCTGATCAAGTTTTCACATTCAAACCCGTTAAAATCAAAGTTACACGAGCATGCGGGTGAGAGAATCGGTGTCCTTGATGAAGCGCTGACATGATGTTGTGTGTCGAAACACAGATTAGCCGCATAACACACTAGCATGAGAATCAAACCGAGCGATTTTCTGAATAAAAGATGAACGTGTGTGACAGTGATTTAATAATCAATCAGTATTACGCTGTTATAACGACTCCGCGGCCCTGAACGCGAACCGTCGGAATAACGAACGTGACAGATCCAAAAGAACAGCAGCGCTCGTTATTTCTCAGCGGAGACTTTGAACGCTTGTGTGTTTCTGGTGTATCTGGTAATGTTTCGGTGCAGCATGCTTTGAGGATAACTCGCTAAACGCTTACCGTGTTTGTCGTGTCGATGTTCCGGACGGGGTTTCTGTGCAGCGCGAAAGGACAGAGTTTTCTAACGGACGCGAACCGCGCATGCGCAATCTGCAGCCTTCAACCTGAAACAAAACCCTATATATAAAACGTAATCAACCACACTTACCTAAACACAGAACCTTAATTTCTCAAACTCGTGTTTCTCCTGAAAACCACCACGTTATTATTCACCCAGGTGTTTGCAAACCTCTTTAAAAAGCCTGTAATGACTAAAAATGACTTTAAAAATATCCACAATTAATTTACTAAATGTAAATGTAATTGCTGAATATGTAAAGATGGAGAAAATAAGCACATGTTGAACTAAACAACATTAATTTTTAGTTATTGTAATTCCCTTCCTACTAATAAAAGTTGTATTCACTGTGCGTATACACACTCCATGAGCAAATACCGCGCAGTATCTCTGCGCGCAATTATCAAAGAATTGCGGGTTTACTTAAATGGTAAGCTTCTTCAGGAGCTCATTTTTATTATACATGTTACTGTTTATGCTCTCAGACAGAATAATATGGCGATTTATCTTTCTAAATTTCGGATGTTATGTTGCTTACTGATGGCAAGAGTTCATGCAGGACAAAAACAATCTGTGATCAAATAAATGAAAATTAATAATGCACATCATATATGCATAATATGATGTGCATAAACATGATGTCTGCTTGCTAAAAGCTGATGTAATATTTTAATTTAATTCTGAACCTGACTGATCATTAGATGCTATTAAAAGCATTCTGGTTTGAATGTAAAAAAAAAACTGTTAATATATTAAATATCTAAAATAATAATAATAAAAGATAAAATTAACATAATTATAAGTAAACATAATAATTATATCAACTTTTAAAATCATAAAAAAATAATAAATTATATTAACGCTGAATATTAAGAGTATTTTTGTTCTGAATATAAAATATATAGATATATACTATAAAAATATAATAAAATATAAAATAAATATAATTATAAATAAGATATAATACTTTTCAAATATTAAATTATTGTAAATTACATCAACTCTGAATATTAAGAGCATTCTGATCTGAATATAAAATAGTTAATATAGAGCTTATAAATATAAATATATTTATTTTCCTATAAATAAATAAAACTTAGTAATTATTTTAACTTTTAAAATATTAAATTATATTAACCCCATTTGCAGAGTACCTTTCGTGCAAACTGCATTATGAAACAAGTTTGATTTTTAAGCGTTTTTATTTATATTTTTTCCATGTTTTGTTTTCTAGATGTAATGTAAACTTGTGCTAAACTCCTCTGCAGCAGCGGTATGTGTGAAGGGCCCTCAGCAATCTCTGGTCCCATTCCTTCAGACCCCACACTGTTTCCTGAGTATTATAATCAGAATATACAGCTGTATTTATTTGATCAAAAATACAGCAAAAAATAAGACATATTATTAGAATCTAAAATAACTGATTGCTATGTGGCGATACATAAATTCTAATTTATTCTCTGTGATGCGCAGCTGAATTTTCCGATCCATCATTACTCCAGTCTTCCAGTGTCACCTGATCTTCAGAAATCATACTAATATTGCTTGATCTGCTGCTCAAGAAACAAGGTTGTGCTGCACAATATTTCTGTGGGAGCTGAAATAATTTTTATTTTTCAGGATTCTTCAAAAGAACATCATTTATTTAAAATAGGAATCTTTTGCAAAATTATAAATGGCTTCGTACCTGTCACTTTTGATCAGTTTAATGCATCTTTGCTTAGTTAAATAAGTGTTAAAGTCTTGATTAATGTCTGCTTCCTCCATCTCTCCGTGTTCTTCTTTGACAGAACCTGCCATACGGGAATTTGGGTAAAGAAAATGAGTGTCACATGATCTTCAGAAATCATTTTTATATACTGATTTGATGCCAAGAACCATTTCTGATATTATCATATGTTGAAAACCATTTGCTGGTCATATTTTTTGTGGAAACTGAGATACATTTTATTTTCAGGATTCTCTGATGATGATTAGAAAAGTTGGAAAAGAACAGCATTATATATAAAATAGAACTCTTTTGAAACATTACAAAATGTCGTCATTTCAATGTTAAATTGCATGATTTCTGAATAAAGTATGTAATTTTTTTCTTTCTTAAGGACTCCAAACTTTTGAGTGTTAGTATATAATATTGAAGTTTGTTTGTGTTTTATTCTAATTACTCTCATTACTCTTATAATGCACTTTGAATCTTTGTTTTTCTTTGTTTATTAAAATCAGCATAAATTAAATGATATGAAAGTCAACTCTTGAGAAACCACACTCATAGCAAGCTGTTTCTTTTATAATTATGTATGTATTTATTAGTTAGCAGGAGGTCTGCTCGTTTCGTTTCCTGACTTCACTGCATTTGAACGCTTCACACTATAAAAGAGATTAAATGTCACTGCCACTAAATATGATGCATATGAGTGGCAGAAATCTGACTGATTTAACTGATTTAATGTTTGCTAATTAATATGCTTTGGTTAGAATCGTTGAGAGATTAAACAGCCATAATTATCAAAAAGTCATAAATATGAGATGAAAAAATTCCAAATATTATGAGAAAAAACATCAAAAATTATTACATACAAAAGTTCATAATTTATTGTGAGGAGGGACTTTGAAATCATGACAAAAGAAGTTTGACAATTTTGATATAATTTTGAACTTTATCACTCAATTCTTCATAATTATTTATTTATTCTCATAAATGACTTTGTGTCTCAAAGTTATGGTTTTGAGTTATGTGGAAAGTTTTTGACTTTTATCATCATTATTATGACCTTTTATCCCGTAATTTGAAAATGTGTTGGAACATCTATTATGGCAAGGTGTCTGATCATAATGCTGTCATTTAGTATGATATTAGCAAATCTTTATATTTAAACAACCGTGTTTTGATTGTGTCATTGCAGTTACTAAAAAGTGGTGCTTTAGCCCACTTTACACAAGCAGTGTTCTGCTTCGATCAGATCTTCACACCCAAGTATCTTGCACACAGTAACTGCTTTGGACCAACCAACCCAAAAACTCAAAAAATACACAGTGTGTGTTTTATCATGTGGATTATGGTAAATTCCATAAAAGTACCCAAAATCTTCGCATCCCACAACATACAATCTGAATCCATTGCTTTATTCCGCTGGACTATGGGTATATAAACGTAACAAATGTTTTGCTTATTGTACAACTGGGTGTGGCATTTGAGTTTTTATTAAGTGTATTGAATGAAATTAGTGTTAAAATCTGTTTTTTTTTTTTTTTTTTTAATGATAAATTCATAAATTTACGAAACATTCAGAAAATTCCTAAAGTACTTTTTGTGTCGACTTTACTAATCAGTAATGGGGCGTTTTCGTTAATATAAATATTAAATGAAGGCCTCTGATTTGTCGGAATACGCGCAGTGGGCGTGGTCTCCAAGCCCCGCCCCCGCCATATCGCGTCTGGCTACAGTGCTAATGCTAAGGCTTTGTAGCCTGCAGCGGTTGGACGCTGGCTCAGCTGTGGTCTTGAATGGTAGAAAGTGAAAACAGTCACATTTATCCGCACATATTTTAAACAACTCCCAACTATGAGTAAAAGAAAAGCGCCACAGGAAACTCTGAACGACAGGAATCACAGATTTTCTCATCGGTTGAGTGTTGCTGATGACAGCTCTCAGGTTAGCATGCGGCTAAGCTAACCGGACCTTTTAAACGCCGAATGAATAGAAATACATCGCTTTTTGAGGTCAAAACGTATCTGGTTTGAACACAATGGAAGAAACTTCACTTTAGTGCGATATTAGACCCATCTTTACACACGAATGGAAATAATACAGCAACCGATCACCCAGTTTTTTAATGCATGCTATCAGAGTTACAGTTTCACTATTAGTGCTCCATCTACAAAATAAAAGCACGCAGTGTTTACACTCATTTTTAATAAATAAAAAAAATAATATTTGACAATTATTTCCTACTAAATATTTTTTATTTATGTTTAAATTTTAAATGTTGCCCAGCTTTGACTCGATTCTCCTGATTGTTTTTTATTTGTTTCAATAAATGTCGAAAAGCATTTTATAGTAATATTCTCAGCTACTACACAGACGCATATCTAAACTCTTAGTCTTAATGGTACTTTCTCGTTTCAGAATTGGCAAATTATGAGAGAAATGTCAACAGAGCCATCCATAAATACAATGCTTACAGGTAAGACAAGTAATAATTTAAGATATAATATCATAACTAGACATATGTAGCTTATGTTTATACTCTTCTGAGGTGTTTTCTGTTCAGAAAAAGCAGCTTCTGTGATCGCCAAATACCATCAGAAGATCAAAAGTGGGGCAGAAAAGCAAAGAAACTGGTACAGATTTTTAGTTTTTACTAGTACTAATGTCCTGAAATGTGAGTAATGCTTGCTTGATAATTTAAGTACTCATTTTTTTAATAAAGAATTGCTTTTTCCTCTCAGGATGGAGTTGGTGCAAAGATAGCAGAGAAAATCTCGATGTAGTTCCTTAACGACAGGAAAACTGCGCAAAGCTAGCTGGAAAAGGTATTTGAGTGCGTTAGAAATGCATGTTTTAGAGTTGAATTAACCTTTGAGAAAGCAAAGGAAAGCATTAACATATACATGATGTGCATATGAGAAACAGATCTGTGTAGACTGTGATGTGTTTGTAGATTCGCAGTGATGACACAAGCTCCTCCATCAACTTTCTTAAACCCGAGTGACGGGGATCGGGTACGACGCGCTTGCAATTTCAAGACAACAAAACAATAGTGTTGTGTAGAGCTCGATTCACATTCATTCTCTGTCTTTCAGTCCTGCTGCGGCCAGGAAGTTTTATGATGAAGGCGTTCAGGAAGACTTAGAAGGTTTGTATACATGGTTATTATGCTTATATATTATGTGTGTGTGTGTATATATATAATATATATATCTCTATAGTATACAGTACAGATATCCAGTAAAGTTTGGAAACATTACTATTTTTAATGTTGTTTGAAAGAATAGTCTCTTCTGCTCATCAAGCCTGCATTTATTTGATCAAAAATACAGAAAAAAAACAGTAATATTGTGAAAATATTATTACAACTTAAAATAATAGTTTTCCTATTTGACTATACTACTTTAAAAAAAATAAATTTATTCCCTGTGATGCAAACGCTGAATTTTCAGCATCATACTCCAGCCTTCAGCTGTCCACATGTTCAACAATCCAGTCTCTCACATGACTCAATTTAAGAAATCATTCTAATATTCTCCGAATTTCTTATGAGTGTTGGGACAAACCGTCTTGCTTGTCTCTAATATATTTGATGAATACAAAGGTTTTAAAAAGAACTGCAGTTATTCAAACATAAAAAACAATTCTATCTACTAATATATTCCCTCATAAATATACTTTTCTTTCACTATCACTTTTTATCAATTTACCCACCTCCTTGCCCTGAAGCTGCCTAAAAGGTGATTTGATTTTATTTCCAAAAAAAAAAGCCCCACAAAAAAATTCCTGACCACAATTACTGACAACAGTGAGTACTGAATCTGTTATTACAAAACTATTTATATTTTAACCCACACATAGCTTTCTTTTTTTTTTTTTTTTAGACACACTTGTACTTTTTATTCATCAAAGTATCCTAAAAAAGTCTCCACCGTTTTTGAAAAAATATTAAGCAGCAGAACTGTTTTCCAACTTTGATAATGAATCCTCATACTCTAGAAATGATTTCTAAAGAATCATGTGATAATGATCCTAGTGCATCAGTCTTCCTTGTCAGATCACAGAATATAAATGTTGACCGCCTAATTTAATTAAAGTATAATAAACTTTTAAAAACAAGATCTACAAACGGCAAACATTTGAACAGATGAGCTTAACTTAATGAAAAGAAAAAAAAAACAAAAACAAAACAACAGAATGACGCAGAAGAAACTTCTTTCAAAACCATTAACAAAATTAGTAATTTTACCCAACTTTTGGCTCTGTAGTGTATATGCATGTGCGCGCGATTATTTGCCGTGAACAGACATGTATTTTTAATTGATCTCACCTGATGTATTAGATAGCTGAAAGAAGAGCGCAGCCACAAACTCAACCATCATCAGGCAGATCGGAGAATAAAGTAAGTCTGGATTCGAACAGATGAATTTTTACTGAATTGTTTTACGGCCAACCCACAAATTCAGATCCCGGGTTTACCGTGCTCGTTGGCTTCATATAATCGGTGTGTCTAATCTCGAGCAACTTCTTCGCGTAGATGCTGCCCGAGCTGCACCCGACCGAAACATATGATCAACTCCTGTCCTGATTGATGGGACCCCCATAAGGGTTATTTTAATCTTACCACCCTGAAGGGAAAGATACAGCAGTATGTTCATCAGGCGCTATACAAAAACATTAATCATGTGCTTCAGCTGTGGCTCTGCTATATGATTCTGTTTGTAATGGAAAACTATTATAAATAATGTGTAAAAATATATGTGTAGTCTTGTTCTGTTTTTAGTGGTTCCATTGTTATTATTATTTTTTTTTTCTGGTAGATACTGTACTTTATTCTAATATTAAATATTTCGTTAAATATTTATTTTAGATCAGATTTGGTTATAGTTATTTTATCTATTTTATTTTTAGTCGGTTTAAAAATAAATGTAACAATTCATTGCAATTAGATTATTTATATTAAGTTGTTGATTTTTTATTTTTTTTGTGTTTGGTTTATGTTTGTTTTTTATTTATTTCTTTCTTTTTTATTTTTATTTCTTTTTAAAGTTTTGTTGTTTTTTTTTTACCCCATATCTATTGTTGTTTATTTGTTTGTGAGGTGTCATTGTATCTTATTTTTATATTATATTTTTTTTGCTCTTTATTGATGCATGTTTTATTTTCTGGTGTTTAGTTTTTTGTATTTATATTTTACGGTACAGTTATTTATTTTTTTTTAGAGATTTTTATTTTGCCGAAATGCATTAGTTCTAGGTTGGAGTTTGGTTTCATTTATATTCAGTTTTGTTTTAATAGATTTGTATGTTGATATCCTTTTTGTGATTTGTACTGATGGTTTAGCTATTCTATGTATATTATATTAATTGTTATGTTTGGCCCCTATATTTTTCGCACCATCTGTTTCAGCTATATTATTCTTGTTATTTTCGTTATTAGCCAGATGTTTGACTGCAGTTTTTACTCGTAGGACGCCCCATGTAATTTTGTCATTTTTTTCAGTTTTTTGTATCATATTCCGAGTGTTTAATTTTTTTTTTTTTGCAATTACCCATCCGGAACTTCAACCGGGAACTGTCCTCATTCCCTGAGTAATTGGTGTTTTTTTTTTTTTTGTTGAGTAATTGTAGTTGTTTATTCATGTATTTTTTTTTTTCCTATTTACTCTTTTTTTTATTTCTGTCCCTGCAGCCCAAACGTTTTTATTGGTTTAGTTATTTATATAGGTTTTTTTTTTGTTTATCACCGATCACGCTTTATTTATTTTTTTTAATTGTTTATTTGTTTGAGTCTCGGTCTGTGTTCATGTTGGTTTTTTTATTGATATTTATGTTATTATGACTAATTATATTTTACGTTTGTCTGTAATGGTGTGTTCTTTTATTAATATATTTACGTAATTATATTGTGTTTTTTTAGACTTGCTAGGATTTTTAGTTTGTTTTTATTTTTTGATTTTCTATTATCTTTGTTTTATTTTTTTTATACGTATTTTTTTTCGTTTGAATATAGTTTTCATAGGTATTTTATTGTTTAAATTCTTTTTATTATTTATTATATGTGTGAATTTCTTTTCTGGGTTAGTTGTAGAGTATTGTAATTTTGTGATGTAGTATATATTTATAATTGTTTTATTTAGGTCTTGTTGTGTGTTTGTTTTATATGTGTGTTTTTTCTGTGTTTATATGACATATTATTTTTTTATTAATTAGTATGTTTTTTATGTTTTTTTTTTTGATTTTTTTGTAATTTTTTTTTTTTTCTTATTTTGCTTTGTTTTTTTTTTGTTTGTTTTTTTTTATTTTTGTTTCTGTTTTCTTTTTTTTATTTCTTTTGTATATTTTTTTTTTATTTTTCTTTTAACATTGGTTTAAGTCTGTTTATGTTTTTTATTTATTTATTTTATTTTTTTTGTTTTTTATTTTTTATTTTTTATTTTGTTCCACGATTTTATTTGGTATTATCTTTTTTATTGTGGTAGTGTTTTGTGATATTTGTTTTTTTTTATATTTTTTTGTTTTTTTTTTCTTTGTTATTTATTTGATTTGTTAGGTCTTAAAGTGACAGCAGCCTAATAAAAAAAAAAAAAAAAAAAAAAGAGTCTGGTCACCCTATTCTGAGAGTAATATGAAATATTATTTTGCTGTTATAATAAAACACCTGTACTAAATAGATCAACGATTTCATTTAGACTAAATTTTAAAATGGACCAAGATGTAAAAATATGCAAATTACTAATGTCACAATATAACAGAACAATAATCCAAAATCATTCCCGCTGTCTATAGTAGAAAACATCCTGTTTTATCATATTTGATGGAAAATGTATTTTGAGAGTATTTCCAGCATATTTCTTCATGTGTTTCTCTCTCTCTCTGGATCTGCAGGCTTATCCCGAAGGATCAGTATTACTGCGGTGTGCTGTACTTCACCGGCAGTGACATATTCAACAAGAACATGAGGACTCGCGCGCTGGAGAAAGGGCTTCACGCTCAACGAATACACCATCCGGGTCCACTCGGCGTCACTGGTGAGACTCACGATTATACACCACAGCATAGAAGAAGTGCTGGACATCTGTGTTTAAGGCTAGAGGGCATACTACACTGTACAACAATAATTACTGTTTTGCATTATTGTAAGGGGGTAGGTTTAGGGTTGGGGTTTTAGCTGTATCCCTTCTAAACTTTGAATTTCTGTCCATGCAAGAGTCTAGTTTTACTTGCTGCTGGTTTTCTAGCTGATGTGTGATGACTGTGTTTGATGCAGGTGTGGCTGGAGAGCCTCTGCTGGTGGACAGTGAGAAGGACATCTTCGACTACATCCAGTGGAAATACAGAGAACCAAAGGAGCGCAGCGAGTGAAACCAATTCAGCCTCAAACTGAGTGTGTGCTGCTCGTATTAGTGTATTTTAGTAGTAGAAGAGACATTTAGGGAGAGATGTGTATGTGTTTAAAGTTTTAAAGCAGCTACATAATAGTAGCTGTTGGTGCTTTTTAATAGTAATAATAATAATAGCCATGCATAAGTGAGAAATGATGTCAGTGTGGCCATAGATGTTACATTGAGATTGTTCGTGTGACACTTGTTTGTGAGGAAGTAAGCTTTTATGATTGTTATTTAATGTCTTTGTTTGGGATAATATGGTGGCAACCATAAAGTTACAGGAAAAGTGAACTGAAACACTGTCACTCAAAAGCCATGACATTTTTGTGAAGATGCTTGAAGTTTTAGAACAATTTGTATTTTCAGGGTTTTTTTTGTTTTTATTTTCCTCTAAAATTTAATGTGCATTGGATTAATGTGTTTTGAAGGAATTACATTGTGCAAATCATTACTTTTCTATTTGGTGATGAAAGATTAAACAAACCCTGAATCAGTCAAAACACAAAATGTACTTTGTTGTGTGTCTGAGGTGGTTAAAAGCATATTTTCAGAAGTGATCTGTCTCGTTCCTGTGTGTTTGCGATCTTAGCATTCACCAGGTGTCAATTTAGTTTCTGTATGCAGAAATGTTGTCAAGTGAACAAATCACAAAAATGGTTTTAGTTTCTGTCCAAGACATTCATTATATTGTGTTGCTAATTTTTACATATGTAGAACTTCAGTAAAATATCAGTTTTGATTTACCGATCTATAATAATTTTGCTCGTCATATATCTGCTGAGGTGACAGTATTACCTCAATTTTTATTTAATAGATCGAATACTACACAACCCTGTTCACAGTAAATGTCCCACACACCCCTTGTGTTGTTTGTGTTTCTGTATGTTTATGAATTTGTGATGTTAATAATGTAGAAATGATACAATTCAGTCTTAATATTGCTGGATATTCCAAATGTAGAAATGTTGTCAAGTGAGAGGTGGGAAGGAGGTTGGTTTGTGATGTAGGTAAGAACAGGCAGTCAGTCACACATTTACTGTACTTTCACACAGCAGACACTCTTGAGTGAATCACCCTGTTCAGAGACTGAATAAGGTAAGACTATATAAAAAATGTATCTTTATATATATATATATATATATATATATATATATATATATATATATGAACTTAATTCTTTATTCAACAAGGATACATTTAATTGACCAAAAAGTGACAGCAAAGACATTTATGATGTTACAGAAGATTTCTATTCCAAATAAATGCTGTTCTTTTTGAACTTTAAAAATACATTTGAAAATAAAATATATCATGGTTTCCACCAAAAATTTTCAACATTTATAATAATCAGAAATTATCACAGCAATCAAATACATTTTACTATATATTAAAATAGAAAACAGTAATTTTAATATTTCACAATATTATAGTTGTTAGTATATATATATATATATATATATATATATATATATATATATATATATATATATATATATATTAACAGATAATTCAATTCAACATTGGTGAGCAGAAAAGGCTCAAAAACTAAACACTGATTTCCTGTTTGATTACTTGGTAAAGTTTGGTTGCTGCTATAACTGCATTGTGGCCGACAGCTCCTGGTCATATGGCAGCAGGTTATTCTCAAAGCTGAATAATATCTGAGGCTATTTCAGTTGTTAGATCATTACAAAAATGTGTTAATCTCCAGATTTGGTCCTGTTTAATTAATTTCATACTTGCTCATTACATTTACATTTACATTTACATTTAATCATTTAGCAGGCGCTTTTATCCAAAGCGACTTCTACAAATGAGAACAGTAGAAACAATCAGATCAGGAGAACAACAACGCGTTATACAAGTGCTATGACAAGTCTCAGTTAGTCTAGTACAGAGCTGCGTAGCCAGGAGGTTTTTTTTTTTGGTTATATGATAGAAAGGGATAGAGAAAAAAAAAAAGGTAAGAAGTACTAGTATTAGTTGGTTAAGTGCAAGGCGAAAAGATGAGTCTTTAGATGTTTTTTTGAAAATGAGTAAAAACTCAGCTGTTCGAATTGAATCAGGAGGTCATTCCACCAGCTGGGCGCAGTCAGGAAAAAGTCCGTGAGAGTGATTTTGAACCACTTTGGGATGGCAACACAAGTGTCGTTCACTTGCAGAGCGAGCGCAAACTTCTGGAGGTGCATTAAAATAAAATCTGTGTTTATGACTGCAGAATCACCATGCCAAATACATCAATTCAGATCAATAAAGCAATCATGAGTGATGAGATGCAGCGGGGGCGGCTCTTCAGTGCTAAGCTCTTCTGGCTGTGAATATGTATAAAAGGGGAATCAACATAAGCTACCTATCAAGGCGGTTAATACTAGAGTTCCTTGACTTACTATGACTGCCATATGAGTGAATGTCTTGATGATTCATGAAGTGTGAAAGTGTGCTGTGGTTTCTGTCAGGGACTTGATGGTAGAGAATTAGTGTTTTTATTGATACAAGTTCAGAGAAATCTTAATATTGTGTCTTTCCTTACAGGAATTTGACAGAAAGCATCAGGCCTCCTGGCAGGTGCATTGTGGGGAACTTTGGTTGCCTTGTAACATACACACAGACAACTGTTATATACACTTCAAAGTTGGCAGCAGAAATATTCTCTTTCTGCTTTTCAAGGCACCCTGGTGACAGTAACAGTTAAAACATTTTTTATGAAAAGATGCTGGGGTGTAAGAGACTCAGGGTCTGCTTTTTTGTGGTGGCATGATTTTGTGGCATAGATCTGGTAGTTTAATTAAACTTTATCATTCGCTGTGGGATTATTTGCTTTTTAAGTCAAAGCAGGCTTCTAACTGACTGTTGTCGGGCATTAAATATTAACCTGTATCATAATTGATAGGCCTCTAAACAAGATCAAATCTTTGTTGAAAAACCTGTTGCACAGTCTATTACATGCCTTCTGTCGTCTGATTGATATTTTAGGCTTTTTTATCAAGTACAAGCAGTCTTTAATGTAATTGTAATAAATGTCTACCTTCAGCTTGTGCCTTTTACATGTCTTTTTCACTTCTTTTTTTGAAAGCCTATATCATTTTTTACACTGATACATTTATCATTCTATATCATTTATATATGCAATAAATACCCACAAAACACCATTCTTAATAAATGTCCCGTGATGCTTTTCTTTGTTCTGTTTGTGTATATTTAAAGGGACAATCGATGATGCAGATTGATATGCTTCCAGTGTAAGATATGGGCAGGGTTTTCCTCGCATGATGGAATGTTGTGAAGTGAGAACAGATGGAGTCTCCTTTGATGTTGGTGATAGATTATATCATGTTTTTCAAGACTGGCTGAGCAATAACTTAGTTCAAACACATCTGGTTAAGGTGCTGGTAGTGCAGTATAAGAAAATCAGGGTTTTGCTATTTTTATGGTGGCATTTTCATATGTTGCATAGATTTCTGCTATGGTTGTCTAAATAAACATTTTAATGACTATAATTCACTGTGGTTTTTTATTTAATGTGACTAATCACGTAGTGACTGGTTCGCTGTAGAATCATATTTGACTAGGCAAATTTCTAAATCATTGCTTTTCTGTTTTTCATCATCAAATAAGCATTTTAAATATCATCTTACTAAAGGCATATTATAAGAGAGTGACGGAACATTATTTATATCATTTCTAGGTCTCATTGATTTACATTAAAAGCTATCAAAATTGTATCATATTTTTTGACATCTGGTGGATCCTGAGTACAAAGGTATCATCTACAGAAGAGGTTATTGATCAATCCCAGTTCCAAGTGGTATTATCAATTATCCCTTGTAGTAACAAATTACTTAAGCACATTTATGCAATACAAGTTGTATTGCATAAGTAATGTAATTTGATAATATTCTGCAGCGGGCTAGGAGTGTATATTGGTATACTGCTGGACCTCTCAGTCCTATGAGTAGGTAAAAATTTTGAAAGGCTTCAAGATTTCATATTTTAAATCTAAATGATAGAGAATCTACAATCATTCTTGCTATGCCTGTAGAATGGAAACCCGCCAGCTGTATTGTCAAGCCGGTGGAGAGTGAGAAGGACATCTTTGACTACATCCAGGAGAAATGCAGAGAGGAACCAAAGGGAGCTTGGCCGGAAAGGAGACCAATTCAGCCTCAAACTGAGTGTGTGCTACGCACCATTATTAATGTATTTTAGTAGCAGTAGAGAAGAGACATTTGGGGAGAGACGTGTTTGTGTTTGGGGTGCCGCAAAGCAGCTACATAATAGTAGCTGTTGGTGCTTAACAGTGAGTGAATTGCTTGCAGTTTCCTGGCAAAATGTGAGTGGTGCTTGCGGCACTGTACCGTAGCCACCCATGATGTCTGTGTTATGTTGTGGAAAGCAGAGATATAAGCACTTTATAAGGGGCTAAATGGTTGCTAGGGTGCTCTAAATGGTTTGCTATGGTGTGGCTATATAGTTTATGGGGTGATATTTAAATACTATTTGTTAGCATGAGCCAAAAGAGCCAACCGCCATGTCTGTATGATGTTCTGATGCATAGATATGTGTCTTGCACAACGGTTGCTAGGGTACTCTGTTTGGTTGATAGGGAGTGGCCTGACAGCTGCCAATGATAATACTCCAAAGGCTGCTTGTCAGTATAAACGAAACCCCATGTCTGTACATTTGTTCTGATGCAGAGATATAGTTCTTGCAAAATGGTTGCTAGGGTACTCTGTTTGGGTTGCTAGGGAGTTGCCCGTGCAGCTCCCATGATGAACTCCAAAGGATGCTGACAATATAAGCCACCCCCATGTCTCTACGATGTTTTTGATGCAGAGAGATAGGTCTTGCAACAACGGTTTTTGCTATTGCTGGTTACTATGTTTGGTTGCTAAGGGGAGTGGCGTGGAAGCAGATGGGCGGGAATGATTGGTGCCTTCCAAGGGCTGAATGCGAATATAAAACCAACCCCATTGCCTTTAGGATATTTTCAGATTTTGTGCAGATAGATTATCCCTCTGTGCTTTCGGGTTTTGTTTTGCTATTGTGTTGCTTGTGTGGTGTTGCTAGGGTTGCTCTAAATGGTGCTTGTAGGGCCTGGCTTACACTGGGCTGCTCTTGCTAATGTAAATAGCTTTATGTTGCCACCCTAGCCCCTGTCTCTTGGCTCCGGATCTTTCTTTCCTTCTCCTGCTCCATCCTGGATGCTGGCTATCCAAAGTCTGCTTGGTGGATGGTGGATTCGGCCCCTGGTTGGCTATGAAAGTCTGAAGGTGATTCCCTCTATGATTTTGGCTGGTTTGGGGGCTCCGACTTGAGTTTGCTAGGGCGTTGTATGAAAGTCTTGAGGTGATTCGTTATTGGTCGTGTTGCTGCCCCACGTCAAACGAGACCACCCCTCAGTTTTGTCTATTGACCTTCATCCAAGAGCTATTATTTTGATGCTTTTTCAACTGAAAAGTCTCTGGCGTGAGCGTGTTTTGTTACTACAAGTTGCCTAAAAGGTTGCTAGGCGCGTGGCTCTTGAGTGCTTCTTGATGAATGCTGTCACAATGAAATCCAGCCAGACAGAGTGACAGCGAGAAACCTCCCCAGGATGCAGTGAGAGTATGGGCCCTGATCTCCTGATGTTTTATGAGCACACCCCCATGTCTCTATGACTGGTCCGAGTTATGTTTATGCAAAACTTACCATAGTAGGAAAAAACACGCCTGTTTCATGGGCGGAGATCCCTCCCATAAGAGTCTAGGGGCAACTTTTGGGGGGCTCTTGGCCGCCCAGGGGTACAACGTATACCCCACTGCGGGGTTATGTTTTTTATCTCGCACCAGCCTATAGCCCTCTCCACATTTTGTGGGGTTGAATTCACATTGTTTTCTGCTGTCTCGGAGCTATGATCTGTCAAAGTTGGCCGCAATGCATTGTCTATGCGATTTTTTTCGGGCGATATTTCGCCCGGTGTGCGAACATCGTACGCCCGATCGCTTATAAAAGTCATAGCACACCATTCCCTAATAGGGCGCACGATTTGGCGCCTCTTTTGCGGGTCCGCCGAAATTTGTACGGATCTAGAAGAAGAAGAAGAAGAAGAAGAGAAAGAAGAAGAAGTGTGATAGATAATAATGATGATACTTTGCCTTCAGCAAGCACCCACTAATAATAGCCATGCATAAGTGAGAAATGAGTGTCACAGGCACGCAGTGTGACAATAGATGTTACATGTTTGTGAGGAAGTAAACTGAAAAAAAATGTTTGGGATGGTGACGTTTATGATTGTTATTTAATGTCTTTGTTTGGGATAATATGGTTGGCAACCATAAAGTTCCAGGAAAAGTGGAACATGAAACACTGTCACTCAAAAGCCATGACTTTTTTGTTAAAATGCTTGAAGTTTTAGAACAATTTGTATTTTCATTATTTATTTATTTTTTTCCTAATTAGTGTCCATTGGATTAAAGAATTATATTTTTCAATCATTTTTTTTTATTTGGTGATTGGAAAGATTAAACAAACACTGAATCTTAATAGTCAATCAAAACACAAAATGTACTTTGTCGTGAGATGATTAAAAGCACAGATTCCCTGAAGCTGCACTGCATTTACACTGACAGCATATTTTCAGTGATCTGTCTCGTTCCTGTTGTTTGAGATCTTAGCATTCACCACAGGTGTCAATGTGAGGGTTCAAAAACTAGTCCTACTTGTCCTTTTAGTTTCTGTATGCAGAAATGTTGTCAATTGAGAGTTTGGAAGGAGTTGGCTTGTGATGTAGGTAAGAACAAGCAGTCAGTCACACATTTACTGTACTTTCAAACACAGCAGACACTGAGTGAATCATCACTTCATCATTCTGTTCAGAGACTGAATAAGGTAAGAAATATAAGAAGTTTCCATATATAAAGTATATATATATATATATATATATATATATATATATATATATATATATATATACAGACACAATACTGCGATGTGAACGTCAATCATTTTTTATTCAACAGGGATACATTTAATTTATCAAAAGTGACAGCAAAGACATTGTTGATGTTACAAAAAAAATAAAATCTATCACAGTTTCCATAAAAATATTGGGGTTTCAACATAATGAGAAATTATCACAGCAATCAAATACATTTTACTATGTATTCAAATAGAAAACAGTTATTTTAAATTGAAATAATATTTCACAATATTACTGTTACTGTATTTTTTTTTAACCAGATAAATACAACCATAATGAGCAGAAAAGGCCAAAAAACTAAACACCGATTTCCTGTTTGACTACTTGGTAAAGTTTGGTTGCTGCATTTTGGCCAACATTTTCTGGTCATATGGCAGCAGGTTATTCTCCCGTGCTGAATAATATCTGAGGTTATTTCAGTTGTTAGGTAATCTCCAGATTTGGTCCTGTTAATTAATTTCATACTTGCTCATTTTATATACAATCTGTGTTTATGACTGCAGAATAACCATGGCGAAAAACACCAATTAATATAAAAAAAGGAATCATGAGTGATGAGATGCAGCGGGACGCTCTTCAGTGCGCTCTTCTGGCTGTGAATATGTATAAAAAGGGATCAACATTGCTAACTACATCAAGAAGGTTAATACTAGAGTTTCTTGATTTACTGAATGGAATGTCTTGATGATTCATGAAGTGTGAAAGTGTGCTGTGGTTTCTGTCAGGAACTGATGGTGGAGAATGAGTGTTTTTGTTAATGTAAGTTCAGAGAAATCTTAATATTGTGTCTTTCCTTACAGGAATTTGACAGAAAGCATCAGGCATCCTGGCAATGCATTGTGGGGAGCACTGGTTACAGTGTGTCGCACAACAGCAACTGTTATATAAACTTCACAGTTGGCAAAAAACATATTGTGCTTTTCAAGGCACCCTGAGTGACAGTAACAGTTAAAACATATTTTATGAAAAGATGCTGGGGTGTAAGAGACTCAGGGTCTGCTATTTTGTGGTGGCATGATTTTGTGGCATAGGTCTGGTAGTTTAATTAAACTTTATCATTTGCTGTGGGATTATTAAATATTAAATATTAACCTGTATCATAATTTAAAGACTCTAAACAAGATCAAATCTTTGTTGAAAAACCTGTTGCACAATCTATTACATGCCTTCTGTCGTCTGATTGATATTTTAGGCATTCAATCAGTAAGTACAAGTAGTCTTTTAGTGTAATTGTACAAATGTCCACCTTCTTTTTTGCTTTGAAAACTGAATCATTTTTACAATGATACATTTATCATTGTATCATTTATATATGCAATAAATCCTACAAAACACCATTCTTAATAAATGGCCCAGCATGCTTTTGTTCTGTTTGTGTATATTTAGGGACAATCGATGATGCAGATTCGATATGCTTCAGTGTAGATGTTGCAGGGTTTTTCAGATGAAGGAATGTTGTGAAGTGAGAACAGGTGGAGTCTCCTTTGATGTTGGTGATAGACATATCCTGCTTTTCAAGACTGACTGAGCAACAGTTCAAACACATCTGGTTAAGATGCTGGAGTACAGTATAAGAAAATCAGGACTTGCTGTTTTATGGTGGCATTTTTATGTTGCATAGATTTCTGCTATGGTTGTCTAAATAAACATTTTAATGACTATAATTCACTGTGGGTTTATTTAATGTGACTAATCACGTAGTGACTGGTTCGTTGAATCCCATATTTGCTGGGCAAATTTCTAAATCATTGCTTTCTGTTTGTCATCATCAAATAAGCATTTAAATATCATCTTACTAAGGCATATTATAAGAGAGTGATGACTCATATTTATATCATTTCTAGGTCTCATTGATTTACATTAAAACTATCAAAATTGTATCATATTTTAGAGTACACCCAGTATCATCTACAGAAGAGGTTATTGAGCAATCTGAATTCAGATAATTATTATCAATTATCCCTTGTAGTAACAAATTATAGCACATTTATGCAATACAAGTTGTATTATGTCTATGAAACAGGTAAAAAATTGAAAAACTTTCAAGATTTCATATTTTCAAATCTAAATGATAGAATTCACAATCATTCTTACTGTCTGTAGAATGAAGCTTCTGGTTGTATTGTTCTGCTGGTGGAGAGTGAGAAGGACATCTTTGACTACTTCCAGAGGAAATACAGAGAACCAAAGGAGCGCAGCGAGTGAAATACTGGCAGGGAATTCAACCTCAGACTGAGTGTGTGCTTTTCATTAAGCTCATATTAGTGTATTTTAATAGTAGAAGAGACATTTAGTGAGAGGTGAATAGTGAAATTGAGTGAGAAGTGAGGTAGTGAATTGGTGGGTTTTTGTTAAATGTGAGCCAAAATCATCACAATTAAAGAACCAAAGACTTAAACTACTTCAGTCTGTGTGCACTGAATTTATTTAATACACGAGTTTCACAATTTGAGTTGAATTACTGAAATAAATGAACTTTTCCACAACATTCTAATTAATTGAGATGCACCTGTATATTTAATCTGCATTGTGTTGGATTTATTTAGTTTTATTGGACAAATAAAAAATGCTACGAGTTTAAGGAGGTTTAAATTAAGGTGTTTTTTCTTCAACCACTTAACTTTGTTGAACCGAGTCCATTCTTTTTTTCTTTTTTTTTTTGTGTTCAGGTGGCAAAATTAGGAAAAGTAGCCAAGTCTTGTTCTGCTCAGATTAAGTAAACTTTAAAAAAGGGTTAAAGAAAAGCACTGGATCTCATCTTTGATGGTCGTGTGGTCCTTGTGTGTGAGGGTGTCCAGTCCAGACATGCTACACAATGAATACAAAACTCAGATCTTAGTAAATGTGCCACATGCCATTTGTTTTGTTTGTGTTCGTGGATGTTTAGCAACCATGAAATAACGCAGAAATGATCATCACTTCAATGTTAAGCATGTTGCAGGGTATTTCAAACGAAGGAATGCTGTCAGATAAGAGTGAGAGGGAGGATGGATCCTGATGTATAAGAACTGGTGGAGCCAGTTACACGTTACATTACTTTTGGTTTTTAACAGCTGGAACGTCACAGACACTGTCTGTGCAATCAACATATAAACAAGGTAAGACAAAGTAAAAGTATATTTAAGTATATTTCATATACAGTACAGGTCAAAAGTTTGGAAACATTACTATTTTTAATGTTTTTGAAAGAAGTCTCTTCTGCTCATCAAGCCTGCATTTATTTGATCAAAAATGCAAAAATGTGATATATATTATTACAATATAAAACAAACTTAAAATAATAGTTTTCTATTTGAATATACTTAAAAAAAAAAAAAAAATATTCCTGTGATGCAAAGCTGAATTTTCAGCATCATTACTCCAGCCTTCAGTGTCACATGTAACATCCAGTCTATCACATGATCATTTAGAAATCATTCTAATATTCTGATTTATTATGAGTGTTGGAAACAGTTCTGCTGTCTAATATATTTGATGAATAAAAGGTTAAAAAGAACTGCATTTATTCAAAATAAAAAAAAATGTAATAATATATATTCTAATAATATATTTTCTTTACTATCACTTTTTATCAATTTAACACATCCTTGCTGAATAAAAGTAGTGATTTTTATTTAAAAAAAAAAAGAAAGAAAAAAATTACTGACCCCCAAATTACTGACCAGTAGTGTATATTGTTATTACAAAAAATATTTATATTTTAAAAACATAGCTTCTTCTTTTTTTTTTTTTTACTTTTTATTCATCAAAGTATCCTAAAAAAGATCACATGTTCTGAAAAAATATTAAGCAGCAGAACTACTGTTCCAACTTTGATAATGAATCATCATATTAGAATGATTTCTAAAGGATCATGTGATAATGATCCTAAAAATTCGCTTTGCATCACAGAAATAAATGATAATTAAAGATATAATAAATTTAAAAACAATTATTTTAAATTGTAATAATATATCACAATATTACATTTTTTTTCTGTATTTTTGATCAAATAAATGCAGGCTTGGTGAGCAGAAGAAACTTCTTTCAAAACCATTAAAAATAGTAATGTTTCCAAACTTTTGACCTGTACTGTAGATTAGTTTGGTTTTTCTCCTGATAACAGCATTATGGGTCAACAATTCCCTGGTTATAAATGGCAGCAAGCCAGTCCTCCACGCTTGGGAACAGTGAAACCATAATATCCAGATTGATTCGGGTTGTCGGCTACACAGGGCGGGGACCATTGTCGAAAAAATTCATATGAGTGTGCCCAAGAATGCAACGATGGAGTGAATGAGATGCAGCAGGGAACGATCAGACATTGAGTGATTATGGCTGAGTATGATTGACAAAGATGACAACGACAATGCGACATTAAGTGTCGAGGGTAATATGGTAGGAAATATTGGGATTTTAGATTAGTGTCCCCTCTTTTCTCTAATTTTACCGTGTGGGTCTTCTGTTAGGAAATTTGACAGTCTGTAAGTTAGTACTATGGTTGTTTGAATAAACTTTTTATGAACACATCGTTCTCTGTAGGATTATTTGCTTTCTACGTTGATCTATTTACTGATTGTCCTTGTATATTAAATATTAAATGGCACCTTATGCCTGTCTGTGATAGCATTGGTTTCATAGACTTATAAATAAAAAGACTTAAAAACAGTTTCATTTGTCTGCTGTAAAGGACAGTGGCTTTCCACCTTAACGTTGGTTGTCTTTTTAACATCCTTTCATATTTAATAACATATAATTCTACTTTTAGTTATGATAAGCATCTCCACCCTCCCTGTCTCCCGGAAGCTTCTCTCTCTGTTGCTATTGAGACCAGCGAAGCGTCTTAGGCGCAAGGCATGCCGGTCTGAAATAAAACGCAGAGATACATTGCAGCGAGACTTTTGCAGAGCCGACCAATCGCAGAGCCGGGTATGGCAGCGACAGCCAATGGGAAGCGAGGGCGGGGGGAGCCAACGGCAGCTGCACACCTACATTACTTTTGGTCAAGCACTCACTCAGCGCGCGCATCACAGTCGATTTACTCTCCGTCTCAAGAAATCTGCACAGAAATAAGGTAAAACTTGTACTTTCATCTCTTCTTTTTGCAGTTTAAAATGCATATCAGTCTGTAGAACAAAATATCTCTTTCGCTCAGAGTAACGTAACGTTAGTTGCCCGTGCGCACACCCATGTTAAACATGTCTTAAATATAAATCAAATCAATTATTAACGATAAGATTTATAGGAATATAAACAAAAAGATACGTAATTCTTTCATTTATCATTTAAAAAGGTGATGTAAATCGTTTCTTGTGTCTAAAAATAACCATCGCACCATTAATTTGTCGTTTACTAATAAAAAACAAGCATCTTAAAAGGCACGATTTGATTCAGTAAGTTAAAACTATTTTATTTAGTTAACTGTAATTCATTAATAGTCATATAAGCATAATATGTATCATAAGTTTGTTGTTATATTAATCTGTGGTGCTGAGTATAGGCTTAAGCGCAGGTGAACCGGCAAGCAGTAACCTGGCGAATAATGCCACGTGACGTTATGCAATAAAGATGGAATAAAGGCTGTGGAGCATCTCATGTGTTGGTGTTATATAACACCCATCCGCTCGGCTGAGGACTGTGGGTTTGGGGCAGAGAGCAGGATGAGCACTAGTTAGGGTGCGTCACAGGGTGCTGCTCAGACTCAGCCCTGGTTAACTCCTTCATTCAGCATTAAAAGTGTCTGTCTTTCCAGATCCAGCATGTCGGACAGAAAGGCCGTGATCAAGAACGCGGACATGTCTGAGGAGATGCAGCAGGACGCTGTGGAGTGTGCAACGCAGGCGCTCGAGAAGTACAACATCGAGAAGACACGACCGCCTACATCAAGAAGGTGAACGCCGCGTTAGTGGGCGGAACACTTACCATGCCACAAAATAGGAGTTATTTAAAATATATATGGGCATTTCTTTATTAAACGTAATTAATTAAAATAGCCAAAATTATTAAAATATCTGAAACAAAAAAATATATTTACAATAGCAAAACGCAATTTAATCCCTAAGTCAACTTACCAGTAGGACAACAACCAAACCAAAAGATTATTAATTTTTAATAAATAGTAATACACAAGCAGTTAATTTATTTGGTTAAAATCTTATTGTTGTTTTATTAATACCATTGTGATTTGCTGTATTTTATGGCATTTATTAAGTAAGTGTGAATTGATTTAAATTAATGATGAAGAATCTTAATAGAACCTGAATTAAAAAGCTAAAACAAAAAATATTTTTTAGTAATTTAATTAGTTATTTTATGAGAGTTTTAATGTTACATTTAATTTAATTGAAAACCAAATTTAATTTATTATTAATTTCGTTGATGTTATTTTTTTTAGGCATGTTAAGTTTTTTATTGTTTTATAGATATAAATATATATGTACATAGACTACTTTAATACATTGAAATTGACCCCTGAATTAAACAGTGAAAGAAATACATCAAAATATATAGTTTTTATTTTTAGCATTTTTAATTTATAAATAATATTGATAAATATTATAATCATATATTAATTTGGAATAAGCCTCCTCCACCCCCCCCTATATGGTTACATGACGCATTACTATGCTAGCTCTTCATTTAATGGCAATCAGTTTGACATGATGACAACACTTTTAATTTTTTTCCGAGTAACTGTTTTGGCTTCAACCTTAAAAGTTTGAAATGTGGAAGACAAAATACTTCAACCTAAGTGCCAAACTAAAAAATATATATAATAAAATAAGTCTTCCCTTTCACGTCGATTTGACATTGACCTTGAAATGTTTTGCTTCCTTGCAGGAGTTCGACAAAAAGGTACAACCCCACCGCGGCAATGGCAGTGCAGCGTGGGGAGGAACTTCGGCAGCTACGTGAACCCACGAGACGCAAACTTTCTCATCTACTTCCTACCTGGGTCAGGTGGCCAGCCTGCTCTTCTTCAAAGCGGGCTGAGCGCGGCACCCTGATCATTATGAAATGACGGTACTGACGAGGCGAACCATTCCTGCACTGGGACCTGCCGCCTGCTCTCGTCTGTCTTCTCCCTTTCCTCCTCCTGATTATTGTTAAGAAAAGAGCCAGTGTGAGAGGGAAATGCCCTAACGAAACAGCTTTGTATTGATTTTTGTTTTCTATAACACAGTTTGAGGCGTTTTATGTCAACTGGCGTTTTTTTTTATTAAAGCAAAATTGTTTGCTGTTCGCCTGGAGTTTCTTGTCTTCAGGATGAAGGAGTCAGACGTCCTAAAAACCTCCATTGTACATCACAATTTCAGTTTTCTCAAACTGGAAACCAAATGTTATTAAGGAGGGACAAAGAAGAATATATGATGATAATAAAGATTCATGGTTATGTGTGTGTGTGTGTGAATATTATTAAATTACAAAAAAATTAAATTACACAAAACAAAACACATATATATATTTTTAGCAGTTAATTAAGGTAAAAATTTCTAATAAACCTGGGAGTTATTAATAATATATTTTTAAACAATTTACAATTATTACTATAACTACAATGATCTACACATAAAAGGCTAAAAAACACTGAAATTCTAATATGAACACCATTTTAATAATTTGATTATTTTCACAAACTAATAGTGGTTTACAGTATAGATTAAATAATTTGTTAATTTTAATAATCCTCTTACTAGCAGCCTTCATTCTTGTCCTCGGCTTTGTAGCGTTTACAGTTTGCTGTGGATTTCCTCAAGTCCTGAGTAGTCAGTTTACCAAAGGTGTGCATCTTATTGAACGTGAAATAAAAAGATTAATACAGCAGATATCGTATGAGTGTTGAAGGGAAACTGGGGTGCAAGAAAACTTTCAGCCTGACTAATTATGCCCTTAATATAAAGAATGATCACGACGCTGCACAACAGAACCGAGGTGTAAACACACTTGCCTCATTAAGCCTAAAAATACCCACCGAAGATGAAGTTGCAATATGCAGACCCATTTAGAATAAAAAAAAAACTACTTACTAGTTAATTTAAGAGCAGACGAGACATGTGCAAAGCGGGTGTTTTAGAAAGCTACATCACAGAACAGATCGTTTTGTTTTTTTTTTTTTTTTTTTAAATTCTTAGAGAACATTTTAAATTGCTTTTTAACAAACTAAAATGCAGAATGATTATGTTGGTACGAGACCAAAAGATGGGAAAACGTAATGACCAGTTCATTAATGCAAAATAAATTAACAGAATGTTGGCCTGTGTCAAATGACACTTAAAAACTTTGAAATTCAACTATTTAGGCATTTTTTCACTTTGAAAACAACTTGATTGGTTAATTGCATTTGTTGTCTCTGCTAATAACCCAGACACTTCCATTAGACATCAAGAACAGCAGAACCAAACAATGCTTCACACACTTCTCACAAAGCCTGCAGTTTTTTTCCCCCCTAAATGAGTTTTGGAAGCCACTCCTCTAATTTGCCAGAGTAACCCCGTTTTCTCAATTGCAAGGATGTAGAAAGCAATGTTCTTAATATCTGATGAAGACCTGGATATTGGCCGAAACATGCATGTATTTTAACCGAAAACAAGTTGGATTGTTTCTCAGAGCGAGGGCTGGCTTTTTGACTTTTGGTTGCACCTCTAGAACCTTATAGATTCATTAGTAAAACATTTATTAATTAAATAACTCTTATGATTAAATCCTTTATTGCCATTTATTTTAACACTCTTCTAGACCTCCTTCTGAAAACAAACAAACTGCAAGGAAACAAAAGCTGAGGAAATGATCTGGGTTGAGAGATTTTATTTGCATTTTTAGAAAACCAGTTTGTGTGGATAGACTCCGTTAGACAGGCAGAACGTGGAGCGCAGGTATCCTTGAGCTGAGGAAACCCTTCTTGATCAGAGGAAGCAGCTGAGAAATCCACCGCTTTCTGGTCGGCCTTCCGCTGCTCCGTCAACTGGTACTTCTGCAGAAGCACACGACACAAACAATCAGGTTCTCGACTCAGACTCTCCACGCGGATCTAGTCCTGCTAAAGCACCGGGACTGATCTAACGCTGGAAACCCTCTCACCTCTTCTCTGTGTCGAAGATCTCTCCCTCTGGTGCTTGGGTCTCCTCAGCTTCTCTTCTTGAAGTAGGTGTCGGTCAGCGTTTTGGGGATCTTCACGCTAGAGATGTCCCCTTTGGTGGTTGTGGCGATGCAGAAACTTCTGGTGAAGCTCTGCGCAGAGGCACTCGGTTCAGAGCCCAGAGGACCTGAGAGAGACATGAGATGATGTTCAATTATACACCGCAACAAAACCCTCCAACGCTTCAGCAGCAGACGACGCCGATCACATACCAGTGACGAGGAGAAGACCAGTGCCCAGCTGCTTGAGGAAGACCACGCGCTGCAGAGGAATACACATTCACCGTTAGTCCTCACACGACCCTCTGCTGCAATTCAATCAATTGCAGCTTAAGCCATCCGAGCAGATAGTGTTTGTAGTGGGAGGAGAGCATGTAGGAGCTGCACCATTCGTTCGAGTCGGTGTTAATGCATTAATGCATGCAAGCCGCTTCAACGGCACGTAACAGTTTCATACACACACCTTGCTACTGTACTGTTTTAGGCTATTGCTTCCATTGTTCTCACTTGTAAGTCTCTTTGGATAAAAGCGTCTGCTAAATGACTACATTGTACTGAACGCCGTGATTTGAAAACCAGCATGCTGGGATACTATAGATGGAGATGTGCGTTTGTACCTTCCGCGGTGGCGTCCGGTCAGACAGGAATCAGGACCGTCCGGGGGTGATGGACTTGCGCGAGTTTCCTGCGGTGCTGAGAGAGATGGGCTTGATGCCGTGACTCCGCAGCTTACGGGGCACGTCCTCTGTGGGGTAGTACCGGGGCTGGACACACAACACCACACACACACACACACACATCAACATGAATGCAGTTAATGTGACAATCTGCGAGTGAAATCAGCCAAACCCTTCACATCTGCAGTTCTTTGTAAACGAAGTTTAGAAAACATTGTAACTTAATACTTGTACCTTTATCTGATCAATAACTTCGATTAATTAATGCACAAAAAGAAGTTAAGGTGTTATACCATTACAGCATTTGCCCACTTAAAAAATTTGAAGTGAACAATTCTCAACATTCATTTTATTTGGACATCATAATCTTTAAAAAAACGAAAAAAAAAAAAAAAAAAAAAAAAAAAAAGGAATCCAAGAACTGCCAGTTTTAGCTCCTTTGAATTCAGTTCAATTTGTTAATTATTTTTTATAATTCCTTAATTCTTTATACGTCCTTGCATCACATTTCTCAATATTCATTAGAAGCATTATTTGACCAGCATTATGATATTTATACCATATAATCTGAAGATTTCCAGAATCGGCTCCTTTGAAATCAATGGATGGATTCAACTTAATTCCATATTAACTTTTTTATTATTCATTATTTGCTTTTTTTAATGTCTATGAGCACTAACAATAATCAAATCCTTTGAAATCTTTATTTTTAGATTTTTTTTATAACTTGACTTAGGATGCACACAAACCTACAAATTCAATTTCAAACAAAACATTGTAAATATTACCCTGAAGAGTTTAAACTTTTTCATTCTGCAACGGTTCATCAACAAAATTCAGTTGCAGAAGTGAGAGAGAATATAAAAGGCTGAAGACATCTCACAAAAGTATTTGAATAATAAAACAAAACAATCATAAAAAATCATCAAAAAAAAAAAAAAAAAAAAAAAAACAGGGTCGAAACGGACGAATGCAAAAGAAGTTCACGATTCTTCATTTCTGCTCCCAACAAATATCCAGTGATTTGGTCACAGGCGTCTTCTGCTCACCAGTTTGCGCAGTTTGACCACACGAGTGCCTCCATTCTTGTCTCCGCCGACAGTTTTGGTGACCGTGGAGGAAGCCTTTTCCTTGATTTTCTTCTCAACCTGAAACATCAAGACAAAGAGTCAGAAAACACCCGGTTTGAGCTGAGCTGTCCCCCCGTATTGAAGACGCAAGCGCTGACCTTCGTCACGGGAGCTTTTTAGTCTTTCTTTCCTGTACATGGCCCGGCGGGCGTACATGGCCGCGCGGGAATATCGGCGATGCCCCGCACCAGGACAGGGTTACGGCTGCCATGCTTACGGGCCCCTTCTTCTTCTGATCGCCCTCCTTCTTCTTCTGATCGCCCTCTTCTTCTTATCACCCTCTGCCATCTGAGAAAACACAGGAGTTATTAACACATGCATGCACACCAAACATCACTCACGAGCTGAAAATACTATACAATATGAATTAGAGACCTTGACCTCCTCAACAGTGCCTTTCAACACTAACCACAACTATTCTACTAATTACACTCAAATCAATGAGAAACCCTTAATTAGACAGTTTATTCACATGCAAATTCATATCTGAACACGTTGCATATAAGTGATGTTAATTGTGCAACACTTAAATGAACATACATACATATACACACATATATATATATATATATATATAAATAAAAAAATAAATATGACTCTTCAGCGTGGGGCTGCAGTAACTCAAACGTGACCTGATGTAGCATTGCTAGCAGGCTAAAGCACATTACGTACACACCTACATAGACTGACAAATATATTATATAACATATTCGAGGGTATATACCACATGACTACCCGCCGCGTACTACTTGACGATCTTTAATGTGAAGATAAAGACAGAAATCGGTTCACGCGGACTCGGTGTCGGGCCTCCGAGACGCGCCGAACGCTCATAACGTACGTCAAACGCACACGCTACACTCACAAATATTCACATTTACTGACGCTATATCGGGGTCTTAAAGCATTCAAACGTGAGCCGGAGTGAGGTTTTAAGATCGGATGAAACGGATTCACGCAGATTGTGTTTGGAGAAAGCAGACACGAAAGCCACAGTTTACCTTCAGCTAGAAAAAAAGAAAAAAGACCGACATCCGGGGCTTTGGCGTATATATAGTCGTGACGTATGACGCTCGGGGTTCTTCTTCCGTCATGTGTTCGTCTTAAAGGCGCAGGCGCTTCGGTGGAGTCATTGTTATTCCTCCTTTGAAATGTTATTGTAAAGTTCTTTTATGAAACTGGGAGCTCAATTTGTATGTTTTAGAAAATAAATTGAAGCAATAAATATGATTTAGAAACGGAAGATCAGACTGCAATCATACAGTAGAGTAGTTATCGCAGTTTTTGTAATGTATATGCATGTATATACATAAATATATACATGATTTGATTTTTAAACTAAAGCTTTGAATCAATAACGTGCTCAATAAATATAACATTTTAACAACGAGTAACACTAACTATGCACCTATTAATATTTAAGAGTTGTTTTACTAATAAGTTAAGTGGGAAAAAAACGAACTCAATAAATTCAAATACGAAATACGTTATATTAATAAAAGTGACATTGAAGTGCAGAAAAACCAGATATAAAACAAACAAATCATTCGACAGGTTCGATATAACGCATTATTTCAAAGCCGTTTGAGATTCACAATCCCGCGCTTCACATTCACCTCACAACATTCGTCAAACAAACCACTCAAATACTACATTATGTAAAATAATCTGTCACTTGTCACGTAAACGTACACTTTAAAATACCTATGTAATAATTACGATATATATATATTTATGCTTGACATCGCTCGGTCAAAATACATTAATGCCGGAAAAGTGCGTCTGTAAAAAGCGCACGTGTTTTTTTTTTACACAGATCCACGCTGGTCCGCCGGAAGGTGTTAAACTCTTTATAATTCTTCAACATTAATGCGTGTAAAGTGGATGTTTCTGTAAATTATGGCGGGGATTGTGTGCCGTACTGCAAGCCGAGTTATATCGAGTCAAGTATCTGGTAAGGTTACGTAATTGGCTTTAATAACATCAGTATATCTCCTCTTAGAGGTCATTATGATGATGATGATGAAGAATGACTCTTTTACAGTAGCAGCTCTGTGGTTGCAGTCAGAAACAGTCACTGGTTCACATCAATGCTTTCCCTGAAAACCTCTTTGCCATTGAGGTCAGTGCAGAAAAACATACTAATCCTTTACATAAAATCAGCATAGTATTTGCAATGGTGTTTTCACTGTAATAAAATGGATAACAATGTTTTTAATGCTCCACAGAGCAGAACCCAAGAAGAAGAGGAAGAAGGTGGATCCTCGGCGAGAGATAATGATGAAGGAGCGCATGAAGAAGAAGCTCAAAAAAAGGCTGGAGAAAGTTGCACCGGAACTGATCCCCATTGAAGGACTTGATTACCCCGGCCAAGTGTTTTGATGAGACCAGGTGAAAATAATACATCCATAACATACCACACTACTTTATTCTGTACTATTTCATACATTTTAGAGTGCTTGTATAGTGTATGGATGTATTGGGATTATGTTTACTACAGGTTGAAAAGTTTGGAATAATTGTTTTTTTTTTTTTTTCGGAAGTATGTTTTCTGCTCACCAGACTGCGCTTATTTTGATCACAAAAACCGCAGTAAACGGAAATATTGTTATTATAACTATGTGAATATCTGTAATTTTCAGTCTTCAGTGTCACATGATCTTCAGAAATCATTTTCTAATATGCTGATTTGCTGCTCGAGGAACACATTTTCTGATTGTTATCAATGTTTGAAAACAGTTGTAAAAGTAGATTTAGAACAGTTTTAAATTTGAATATGTTAAAATGTGATTAAAATATTGGTGCAGTAAAAACTGTTATCAATATTAATAATAAGAATTACTACTACCAATTACTAATAACTGAGCACCAATAATAATCAAGCAGCAGATCATCATATTAGAATGATTTCTGAAGATCATGTGACACTGAAGACTGGAGTAATGATGCTGAAAATACAGCTGCGCGTCACAGAAATAAATTACAGTTTACTATATATTCATGTAGAAAACACTTATTTTAAATTCTAAAAATATTTCATAATATTATCTGCTTTTAGTGTATTTTTGTGCAAATAAATGCAACCATAATAAACATAATAAAAACACATCCAAAACATATTAAACACACCCCCCACCCCAGAATGTAAATGTTGTCATTAATCACTTACCCTCATGTCTTTCCAAACCCGTAAAAGCTCTGTCGTCTTCGGAACACAATTTAAGATATTTTGGAATGAAAACCGGGAGGCTTGTTGCTCTCCCATAGGACTGCCAAATAAATAACAGTGTCAAGGTCTAGGGAAAGGTATGAAAGTCGTCGTCAGAATAATCCATCTGCCATCAGACGTGCAACTCTGGGTTATATGAAGCAACGGGAAAACTTTTTGTAAGCGAAGAAAAACAAAAATAACAATTTTATTCAACAATGCCTTTGTCAACAGTCTCCTCTGTGTCTCTGTCTCTCCATATCACCGTATGCTGTTGTAGGCTCTTCTGGTGTCATCCGTGCCAAAAGGATGCACTGTTTTCTTTCAATCAAAGCTAAATACACGTCGAAACAGCGCATCCTTGTGGCGCGGATGACACAGAAGAGCATACACAGCTATGAAGAGACACAGAGGAGACAAAGGAATTGTTGGAATAAAGTCGTTATTTTTGTTTTCTTGCTTACAAAAAGTGTTTGCATTTGCTTCATATAACCCAGATTGCACGTTCTGATGGCAGATGGAGTATTCTGACGACGACTTTCCATAATTTTCCTGGACCTTGACACTGCTATTTACTTGGCAGTCTATGGGACCGTCACAAGCCTCCCGTTTTTCATACCAAAATATCTTAAATTGTGCTTACGAAGACAAACAAAAGCTTTTACGGGTTTGGAACGACATGAGGGTAAGTGATAATGACAAAATTTTCAATTTCGGGGTGGAGTATCCCTTTAAATTATTCGAAACTTTAGAATGTGCCTAGTAGAGTAGACACAACAAAAATTCAATTTTAAGGGGAAAACGAACAATGAAAAATAAGCAAGTGTGACACCTCTCATTATTATGATTAGGTTATTTTTTAACTAAATTGACTCTAATGTACTCTCCAGGATCCGTGACGCTCCTAAACTCTCTTTTCGAGGAGAGCGAGCGCAGAGCCCCTTCTGCTGAAGGAGTGGTCCAGATACAAGTACAGCCAGCACCAGACGGAGATGGACACCATCAACGAGGCTCTGGAGGGCTCAGAGACAAGCGCTGGACGAGCTGAAGCTGGAGTCAGAGGAGCTTTATAAAGCAGCGCTCAGCCCAGACACAGACTTATTCCCTTTCCAGCACGAGGGGCCCAGCTACACACCCCCCGTGACAAACTATGAGGCTCCAGAGGGCAAATACAACGACCATCACTCGAGTGTACACCACAGTGAGCGGAGCTTGAGCATGAAACAATTGCGTTCAGGGCTGAGCAAGAGCAGAAACATCAGAGAAGAACGAACCAAAATTAACTTGTTCATCGTCTGTTAGTCATCATTAAATCATGATGCAAATGAATATTTGTCAACACCCGTTGTGTACCTGGAATACAGAAAAATTATACATTTTTTGCAATTCTTGATGTGGTCTTTAATCATTGTTTTCCTTTTTATCCCTCGGTTACTTATTTTAAGGTGTCATTAAAGCACTGAGTAGTATTAATTAACTGCATGTACTTACTCTAATGGTTACTTGCATGTAATTATGCATAATTAATTGTTATTATAATAGTAAGTACACCTTAAAATAAGTGTGTTACCATACCTTTATTATAGTTTCTAGCTTCAGGCCAGTGATTTCAATGACTTTTGGAAGGAAGTAATTCAGATAATTACAAATAAATTCACAATTATCTATTAACTATCATTTCTGTGGTCTCCAGTGAAACAATAAAGGCCAAACTCTTGCCTAAAACATCTTGTTAAAACTTTTATCATTGCATGTTTTCATTCATTAACACGTGTACAGAGATACAGAAATACCTTTTGATTAACACCAGATGTGGCTTCGCGATATTTTAAATGGAAAATAAGCAGAATAATATTACTGTTCTGTGCTAGACCGACTTTCTCCCCTAATAAAAAAGTAATATATCTGAAATGCTTTTATTTCACACTTAGTATAAGTTTAAAATCTATTAACATATTTAGCGCTTGAGACTTAAAAAAAAAAAATCATAATTCAGCTTTATTGAAGTACGTTTCTTAATATAAAAAAACCCAAAAATTTGTGTTAACGTGTGTGTCTACTGATGATTGCATGCTCCTTTGAATAATATCGGGATGATATTTAAAGCATGCTTCCACTTTAAAACAATCAAATATACTTCAGTATATCTTTAGTTGGACTTCAGCACTACAATTAAAGTGCGTTCTAGTTTAGCAGACTTTAAGTGCACTAAAAGTACAATTGCACTGTATTTTATTAAGCACATAAATATCTTAATGTATTTGTAGTATACTAAGCATGAATAAAAGCATCTCAAATGCATTTTAGTATATTTGTTTTTCACTAGGGTCGTCAAATGCTTCAGTGTTCGCTTTATTAATTCCATATTCAGGTTGATCAAGATTTCCGATTTTCGAGGAAAACCAGATCTAGAACAGAAGAGAAGTGCATCAGTCCAGGAGAGGTAGTGTGAGGAGATTCCAGCAGACGTCATGCAACTCAAGCACTCTCTTGTGTCATAAATACATAGTATTTATGAGTCGTGTGGTCCGCCCTGGTTTAGCGGCACGTGCCAATCAGCCGGAGGGGTCTGTCGGAGCTCCCAGACCGGAGTGAACTTCCTCTGCTCAGCGACCCGCTTCCTCTCGCTCTCCTGGAGGGATTCCTAACGGTGCACATGAGATGGTAGATGAGTAGAAGGCAAACGAAGTGATTAGTGGTGAAAAAGTAAACAGCAGTGTGGCCCGGAGCTAAACCTGACCAGACTAGACTCACCTTGGCGTGTGTGCTGTGGGTTTTTCTCCCACTCTTTGCAGGTGTAGTAGTCTTCTTCCACTGCTGGCAGTCCGGCGCTCTGCCGTAGGTGTAGTATTCATGGAATCTGTTGAATAAACTCTTGCAGTGCTTGAATTCACACCAGTAGACGTCACATTGAACGTGGTGGCTGTGTGGATGAAAAAATAAAAATATATTCTTTGAAGGAACAGTGCATCCAAAAGTTAAAATGACTCACGTTCGGGCCGTCCAAGATGAATATGAGTTTGTTTCTTCATCAGGTTTGTAGAAATGTAGCATTGCATCAGTGTCTCAGCAATGGATGCTCTGCAGTGAATGGGTGCCGTCAGAATGAGAGTCCAAACAGCTGATAAAAACATCACAATAATCCACAGCACTCCAGTCCATCAGTTTTTCACATCTGGAGAAGACAGAAGCTGTGTATTTGTGAGAACCAAAGACCTTTTTTTAACTTCAACCAGCTGAAATATGAGTCCATAATCCATAAAAACACTTCATCCAGCGAAAAAGTCATCTTTACTCAGTGGAGGAAGTTTTAATATGGATCATAGACTCATATTTCAGCCCGAAGCCACAGTTTGAAGTTCAAACATCTTGATGGATTTGTTTCTTACAAGCACGCAGCGTTAGTCTTCACAAGACATTAACTGATGGACTGGAGTGATTACTGGATTGTCATGATGTTTTTAATCAGCTGTTTGGACTCTCATTCTGACGGCACCCATTCACTGCAGAGCATCCATTGTTGAGACACTGATGCCAAGGCTACATTTCTCCAAATCTGATGAAGAAACAAACTCATACTCATCTTGGATGATGTGATATTTTAATGCATACTGTAGTCCTGAAATATTACACTTGCAAAAACTCCTATTACTGTACAATGGTATTGCCTTTTTTTTGTAAGTGTATAATATTTATGAAACAAAGAATACCAATGTTTTACCAAAGTAATTCGGCAAAAACATGGTAAAACCATTGCATTTTTGTTAGTGTTTGTTTCAGTTGAGCATGAAATCCTGAGCACACTGACACTACACAAGTACGATGCACTTTTAAAAACGTGATTTAACCCTATATTTACAACGCAACCGCAAAACGAGTTAATTAATCAGCATGTAATGAGAATTACAGAGATAAAATACTTAGACTGACCCTCCAGTTTGAGTGTGACCCTGCCATACTGCGCGCGCTCTTCTCTGCTGAGCTCCAGCGCGTCGCGTCAATGTTTTAGTCCTTCACTGCCATCTACTGGCAATGTCAAATAAATTACTATTTCAATATAGATTTAACAGAAATTTAATATATTTAAATTTAACCCTGTTCACATTCGATTTACGCGTTTGCGTTATATATGTCAATGCTTAATAATGTAGTGTGAATGAATGACGATACGCGTCATCAAGACTTTTATTTTGTAAGCGGAAGCGGAAGTGAGTGAGCACCGGCGGCTTGTTTAGGCTACAGCGGTGTCTAGTAGCTAGCTTAAAGTAAATCGGTGTGAGGTAAAAAACACTTTAATGCCTCCAAAATGCCCTCTGAAAGTCTACGATTTGAGACTTTAGAAGCCCTGAAAAACTCTCCGAAGGGGAAACTCAACTACAGTCCAGACTGGCTGGGAAAAAAGGGAGGTAAACACGCCGACAATCTGCACACATTTGATCATTATGAAGTTTAATCACCTTTATTACTAATTAAACGTACCGTGCTGCTTTTAGACATGTATTCATATATGATTATTATAATACCAAGGGTATAAGAATATAACTAGGCTACATGTTTATATCAGAGTACCATGGTATTATTATTATGTAAAGCCACAGTACAAAGTTATAGGACTTACTCTGCTAGAGCCATAAATATAGTGTATAATAATAATTATGTTGATATAATAATAAATAAGACACTTCACATAGGTATTAAAGCATTTTACAAAGGATTAAAAACATTGTCAGTAAATGTGCTTCATTCTTGGTGATATTTGTTGGACATTTAAATCGATTTGGAGTTTTGTCCCACAATCCTTATCTCTTCTGATCTGTTTTTCAGGATATTCTGGCGGGCTGTGTGGAGGTGTCCAGTCTGTCTCCTCTCTCAGGACAGATTCTGAAGAGACTGAGTCCCCGTCCGCTGCTCAAGACCCGCTCTCTGTCCTCATGGCGTTCGTGATACGAGTCCCGAGGTTTCAGAAGGTCTTTCTGCTGGAGCTTCAGTTCCCATCAGTCCCAGACAGATCTCCTCTCCGCCTCCGGTCTCCCTTCACGCCGAGGACGATGAGCAGGTGACGTCCTTGCTTTTTAAAGAGTTGGTTCAGCCAAAAACAACCCTCATGTCGTTCCAAACCCGTGAGACCTCCGTTCATCTTCGGAACACAGTTTAAGATATTTTAGATTTAGTCCGAGAGCTTTCTGTCCCTCCATTGAAAATGTATGTACGGTATTACTGTCCACGTCCAGAAAGGTAATAAAAACATCTTCAAAGTAGTCCATGTGACATCAGAGGGTCAGTTAGAATTTATTGAAGCATTGAAAATACACTTTGCTCCAAAAATAACAAAAAATTATGACTTTATTCATAATTTTCTTCTCTTCCGGGTCTGATGTGAACGCGACTGCTGTGACTGTTGACGTACGACGCTGCTGACGTGTTTTCTTTGTTATTGGGCGCACCAGAAAACACGTCAGCAGCGTCGTGAACGCGCTCACATCAGACCCGGAAGAGAAGACAATGCTGAATAAAGTCGTAATTTTTTTTATTTTTGGAGCAAAATGTATATTCGATGCTCAACAAATTCTAACGGACCCTCTGATGTCACATGGACTACTTTGAAGATGTTTTTATTACCTTTCTGGACGTGGACAGTATACCGTACATACATCCCTCAATGGAGGGGACAGAAAGCTCTCGGACTAAATCTAAAATATCTTAAACTGTGTTCCGAGATGAACGGAGGTCTCACGGGTTCAGAACGACATGGAGGGTGAGTCATTAATGACAATAATTTTCATTTTTGGGTGAACTAACGCTTAAAGCTTGATCTTGTGCATTTACATTCATTCATTCATTCAGTAGGCAGACACTCATTCATTCTGAAGAGACTGTAACTGAAGAGTGTTTGCAAAACAAAGTTCCAGAATCGCTCACGAAAGCATGAGCTTGAACAGAGATGTGCAAATTTCACCGAGCACTTACATAACAGCTTCAGACAACTTAATTGGGAACTGCAAGATAATTTGCGGTTTTAAGTTGAATTGTAATAATTAGTCACATGCTTGTTTGATTAAAAGACTTGGTCATCCAACATCCAATAAACAGCTTGGATGCATAAAAGCATTTATTTTTTTTCGATAAGCTGATATACTCTGCAATGCTGATTTTTCCTGTTTTCATACAACTTCCATTGTTTGGTTTGTGTTGGCATTGGAGTGCAATGCTGATTTTTCCTGTTTTCATTCATTTTTGATCTCAGAAAGCAGGAGAAATACAGGAGGAATCTGTTGTGAGTCCTGTAGCAAGCCCACCTCCAGCGATTTCCGTCCTGTCTCCCAGAGCCACACAGATGGCCGGCTGCATCCGCATGTGTGAGCGGAAACACAAGGCCAAAGCAAAGGTGCCACATCTGGAATGAAGATGTTTTCGTACACTAATTTAGTTTTTTTTCAAAGAACACTGTTATTCAGCAAAGATGCATTTAAATTGATCAAAAGTGACCAAAAGATTTTTATTTCAAACTAATTCTGGTTCTTTTGAACCTTCTATTCATCAAAGAATCCTAAAAAAATAAAACATATCATAGTTTCCACAAAAATATTGTGCAGCACAACTGTTTTCAACATTTGATAATAATCAGAAAATGTTTCTTGAGCATCATATTAGAATGATTTCTGATCATGTGACAGTGAAGACTGGAGTAATGATGCTGAAAATTCAGCTGCACATCACAGAAATAAATTCTATTGTTCAGTTTATCCCAATATAAAACAGTTAGTTTAAATTGTAAAATATTTTACCATTTTTACTGTATTTTTGATCGATTAAATGCAGCCTTGGTGAGGAGCAGTAGAGACTTCTATCATTGATGCATGTAATGCACGTGTGTGTTCTCTCTCAGGTGGAGCTGAGTCTCAGACTGGAGCAGCAGGAGCGGCTGGTGGCCACAGTCTCCAGCTGTGAGTCTGAGCAGCTCAAACGCTACGAGGAGCTGATGGAGCTCAAACAGAGACAGGGCAGTACCAGAGCATGAGGGACATGATGGAGAAAGAGTATGGCATTTCTGAACTCTTCATTCTCATCTACGAGTTGAGATGATGTTTGAATCATGAGTTTGTTAAAGCAGTGTTTTGTGTTTAAAGGACACAGGAGAGAGTCTCGGCCGGCAGGAGAAGCTGCGAGAGGAACCACAGGACACCGAATGAAAGTGAGTCTGAAGGATCGTTAGGATCTGATATTTTAGAAATCTGATATTTTTAAAAAGTTAAGCTCTATCAGCAGCATCTGTGACATAATGTCCATTAACACAGGAATCATTTGGACTTGTTTAAATAAACAAGAAATGCTTTAAAAAACCAGTTCTGGATTCCAGAGCGTTTTAATATAACTTTTTGTTTATTGTTTTTTTTTTTTTAGGATATATATAAAAATATAATACGTTTTTTTTTATAATATAAAGAACTAAACTTACAATTATTGTATTATATTTCAGCAAGTTGCCAAAGCAACATTTATTATGTACTAAATACTGAAAAAATTAAATTAAAATAAAAAACTGTAGAGACGTATTAAAAAAAAAAAATAGAAAATTACAAAAGCACACAAAAGTTTACTTTTTAATTAAATTTAAAAATTAAAATGGAATGTATGTGTGTATATATAAATATGTAAATACATGTATATTAAAACTAATTCAATTTATAAATAAAAACTCAGTGATACTAAAATAACACTGCTTAGAATGTAGCTATAATCTACATATCTTATATTTTACTGTACATTCATTTAATTTTGTCTGTGATCTCTGTGACATTTTACGTCGGTTAGGTTTGGTCTGCAGGTTAGACAGTAATACCACAAAAAAGCTTGGTTTATTAATAACTAAATAAATGGCAATACCTGGAATACCAGAGCTATGTTGGGTAAAAGCCTAGTTTTGTGTGTTGCAGATCCTGAACCTGCGTCTGCGGGAGGCGGAGCAGCAGCGTCTGCGGGAGGCGGAGCTTGAGCGTCAGCGGCAGGTGGAGGGCAGAGAGCGGCACAGAGCTATCAATGCCATACAGGAGGAGGTGCTTCAGCTCAACCAGCTCCTACAGCCACGCCCCTCCACACAAACAGACCCCGCCCTCGACCACACACCCCCATACATCACCCGCGGCAACCAGCTCTGCTCGCAGGTGTCAGATGTGGGTGCCGGCCTCTGCAGACGTGAGTCCACATCCACCTCATCTTACGATTATATAAGGACTTCTGCTGTCCAAGGCTGCATTTATTTTGATCAAATATATAGTGAAATCTCATTACAATTTAAACAAACTATTTTCTATAGAGATATATTTGGAAAATGTAATTTATTCCTGTGAATTTTCAGCATCATTACTCCAGTTTTCAGTGTCAGAAATCAATCTAATATGATGCTCAGGAATAAATTACAGTTTACAGTATATTCACATAAAAAAACAGCTCTTAAATTGTAATATTATTTCACATTTCTACTGTATTTTTGATCAAATAAATGCAGCCTTGGTGAGCAGAAGAGATTCTTGCAATGTATATATTCCTAACTTATGGCAGGCAGTGCATGCATGTTAATTTGAATACATATACTTTATTATAATGATGCATGATATGCTCCTGTAACTTAAATGCAGTGTAAGTCGCTTTGGATAAAAGCATCTGTGAAATGCATGAATGTAAATAAATTTTGCAGGGTCAGTTTCCCAGCGTGGAGGATTTGACCGTGGCGGAGCGAAGAGCGCTACAGGAAATGAGATCACTAGTCAGAAACCTGCAGGGCGAGGAGGGCACAGGCTGCCGAGAGGAAGAGGAGGAGGAGCAGGACGAAGAGAGGAGGGAGAAGAAGAAGAGACACGAGGAGTTGAAAGCCCAGCAATGAGGAGCAAAAGAAAACCGCAGCACGATCCGCTAAAGAGGCGAAAGCCAAGAAAGAGGGTGAGGGAGCTGAAGAACATGCGTCAAGCTCTAAAGGAAGCAATGTGTAATGTAAACATCACTAATGAAATAAAACAAATTTTAATATCATATGCAGGTCTTCAGACCGGAGCAGATGAGAGCACTTTAAAGTGGTACAGCGCGCTGCAGGATGCGGCCAATCAGTGCGCTCAGGCGTGTGATGAGCTCAGCAGAGCTAAAAGACACGCAGGTTAGACGCCCGTCAGCTCGGTGTAACATCTATTGGATGCTGTATGGTGACGATAATTATCTTGCACTTATGTTGCAGACGAAAAAATTAAAAATGGGAGCTGCAAAAGGCCCGCAACCACACCCGTGAGCCAGATCGCAAACATCTCAGGTGAGAAAAACGAGAAAAACAACAACAGAGAGTAATGAAGAACTGACATGATTTCTGACAGAAACACCCAAAGTAAAAAAAACTTTCACATTTCTAAAAAAAAAAAAAAGCAACCATCCAAACTAACTGTTTTTATTTTTTTTTAGTCATCGTCTATGCACACATTTAAGTCTTTGTGTAATTTTAGTATTATTATTGATACACTATTATAGTTTTCATTTATATTTAGATTTTATTTGCATATTTCCTATTCTTTTATTAATTGTAATTAGGTTAGTTTTAATACTTATGTTGTCATTTTTAGTTTTTTTTTTGTCTATACTTCAATTCAATTCAAGTTTATTTGTATAGCGCTTTTTACGATACAAATCATTACAAAGCAACTTTACAGAAAATTAAGTTTCTACAATATTTAGTAGTAGCTTATCAGTGATGACTGTCAGTTCATGTGCATATAGCAGAAATGTTCAGAAAAATCATTAAAAGACGTAAACAAACAGACGATTAACACTATTAACAGCAATTATGCAATCAAACTTATAGCAAAATGTGGTAGTTCTGTATGTTGTCTCTGGGTTAGCATCATCTGAGGTGCCTCTGAGGGGCTGGCATCATCTCTTTCTCAGGTGTTCTGGATCCAGACTGGAGCTTGTGTAAATCCTAGTTACCACGGATGTAAATCCCGTGGCAAAGCAGAGAAACAAATAGAGACATAATTAGCGTAGCTGCTGTTCCAGCCAAGTAAAATTAATTAGGTTTAACCCAAGTTAAAGAATAATAATGCACATTTGATCAGATTATAACTGCAGTCCAAAATTATGAGATGCATTATTTGAATGCTTGGCCAAAGAGGTGTGTTTTTAATCTAGATTTAAAACAGAGAAAGTGTGTTCTGAACCCAGAACATTATCAGGAAGGCTATTCCAGAGTTTGGGAGCCAAATGCGAAAAAGCTCTACCTCCTTTAGTGGACTTTGCTATCCTAGGTACTATCAAAAGTCCAGCGTTTTGTGACCTTAGGGAGCGTATACAGTTTACATACATGTGTATATACATATTACCGTATTTTCCGGACTATAAGTCATACTTTTTTTCATAGTTTGGCTGGTCCTGCGACTTATAGTCGGGTGCGACTTATTTATCAAAATTAATTTGACATGAACCAAGAGAAAACATTACCGTCTACAGCCGCGAGAGGGCGCTCTATGCTGCTCAGTGTTCCTGTAGCATACCCCTGAAAACATTAACTGAAAACAACTGAAAAGTGTTAACTGAAATATTAACTTAAAGACAACTGAGAAAGACTGAATGCAAACAAAATGCCCCCCAAAAAGAAAATCCTATTCTGCAGAATACAAACTGTAAAATATGGTAAAATATGCAGCCGATCTGATCGGTTACAGGAGCACTGAGCAGCATAGAGCGCCCTCTCGCGGCTGTAGACGGTAATGTTTTCTCTTGGTTCTTGGTTCTAAATAAATGCAACTTATAGTCCAGTGCGACTCCATTTGTTTATTTCCTCGTCATGACGTATTTTTGGACTGGTGCGACTTATAGTCCGAAAAATACGGTATATATAGTTTTTATTTTTCAGTTAATTTTAGTTTTAGTTATATTTCAATTTAAAGCTAAATAAACTAAACCAAAAATGAGAAATTAAATTGAAAAGAAATTAATTATAAGTTTTTATTTGATTTCATTTCACATTCGTTTTATATCAAGTAACGAATATATTTTTTAATAATCAGTTAATTAATGAAATGCATTTAATAACTGACGGTTAAATAAAAGCTGAGTTTACATTTAGAAGATGTTTCTACTCTAATTCATTAGTATAATTTAAACATTTAAACAGTGGCTGTAATAAAAACTTGTTTTCATAACAGCATAAACAGATTTCTTCAAAAATACATTAAAATAATGAAAACATCACTAACAGTGATGTAAAAATATAATAAATATGTTATATATTCCATACATTTAGCAAAATGCTCCCTTCTAAGGTTATTTTTGGCTAATTATCGAGCTTTGTATCTGACACGCCATATTAAAATGTGCCAAAATGGCATTTAATTGATTGAATTTTGTTATACAATTTACATAATTTGAACATTCAGACTTTGTTTCATATCAAAAGCAACGAAGCACGAGTTTGTTACAAATAAGTTTAGTGACGTTTTGTTGACACATCAACTGAAAAACGCATTGATTTTGACAGTTCATCAAAATGGAAATTCATTCAAATAGAAACTTCAGTGCATCACTAATATAAAGTTGACCTCGTGCACGTAGGTGCGCCGCTGAAGGAGGCCTTTGAGAAGATCGACAAACTGTTGTCCAGCCGTCCAGTGACGTCCGCTGGAAAGACAGTCTCTGCGTCCCAGCATCCTCAGGGGCTGGAGTTTGTTCAGTTATAAACTGGCAGAAAAGTTTGTGGTAAGGCAGATTTTTACATACATAAGGAGATTTTTGGAGGGCAGATAAAGGGGTCATCAGATGCACGTTTTCCACAAGTTGATATGATTCTTTTGGGCCTTAATGAACTCTATAACAACATACTTTGGTTAAGATTTCTCAATGGTAGTGTAAAGCAACACTGTTTTTACCCTGTCAAACTAACTCCGGTTTCGGTGCAGTGTCCCTTTAAATGCTAATGAGCTCTGATAACCCCGCCCCTCTCTTCCATGCAGTTTCTCATGAGACGGTTTACTTTAGTCGCAAGTCGAATCTTGCAAAACAGCACATTCATAAGGAAAGCCGCTTTGCAAAGATTCTTAAAAACCCACCCACCCCCCCCCTGATACTCACTTCTTCTGGAGGTGTTGCATGAAGTTAGACACATTAGACACACTTAAATGCATTTGTGTAGATCGGGTGGCGCAATCCCTTAAAGAACAACACCTGTGTCTTCAGCGGCTCAGATGTCGTGAGTAAATGATGACTGCTATGTTCATTATAACATCTACTTCTGCTCCGGTGTGACTGATATCAGCTCACTCAGGGCGGAGCTGTGATTAAAACACCAGTGTCAATCAACAATTGTGGGAGGGGCCTGGGTCTGTGTGATGTCATACAGCTGAGAACGGCTTGGAGTTATTATTTTGGGGGATTTAAAAAAAAAAAAAAAAAAAACACTTGGTGGATTTTTATCATTGTAAGGTGGTTGCATACACACACTTCTGTCACACATTTAAGTTCAAACAACATGCAAAAGTGAATTTTGCATCCGATGACCCCTTTGATAACTCATTCACAGAAACAAGGAGAAGAGGAGGTGGCGTCCAATCATTCGGCAGCGTTCCCCATCGCCGCTGTGGCGTCGGGCATCTGGGAACTGCATCCTAAAATTGGAGAGCTTATACTCGCCCACCTCCACAAGAAGTGTCCATACGCTGTGCCGCACTATCCCCCCATGGAGCGGGGCACGTCTGTGGAGGATTACCAGAAGTAAGTGTGTTACTTCACTCGGCTGGAGGAGCCGTTCACACAGAATGTGTTTTAGTCATTTGTCTACGCACACAGGCACGGCTTAGTGTTATTTTAGTATCATTGATAATATTTTATTAATATTTCTGTTTTTAGTTTAACTTTAGTTTAGTTAAGTTTTAGTAATTTTATATTTTTAATAATTTAGTTTTATTTAATTTAAATATTTTCCTATTCATTGATTTTATGCATTTTTATTCATTCGTTTTAGTTTTAGTTATGTAACGAAAAATGTTTTTAGTTTTAATGTAATCTAAATGCATACAGACAGACCCTTTAAATTCCTAACTCACTTATGACTGCTGTGTAAATATCAGTTTTATGGAAATAAAGAAACACTGTGATTGTAGTTTTATAAAATGCCGATTCAAGAGATCAACGTTTGGTATTATTACTGTTATACTATATATAGTAAATACAGATGGCACTCCTTTTTCCAAGAAAGATTTATTTTATGTAGGGTGCACCGATTATGAACATTTTTGGCCAGATACCAATAATGATAATTCTTTAAATATGAAAGCCGATAACCGATATGTTGGAGCCGATAAATCTAAATCCACATTTTTACATAATTTTTGAGACCCTGTTTAAAAGGCCATAGCAGCGAGGCTTAAACACTTCAACATAAATCAAACATTAAAGCAGCCTTACAAATAAATAACACATAATGCTTAAAATAATGGAAACGAGACACAGTTACTGGACAACATTACTTTGCGTGTAAAAAAAAATATATAAGGCGATATTTTGAGACGATGGAGAGTGTGTTAAAAGAGGTCCAGCATGTAAGGACTATAGCCAGAGATATTGTCAAAATCAATAAATATTGTCATTATTAAGAGTATTTGGCATTTCCAGTTAATGTAGACCTGTTATTTTCTGGCTATTATTATTAGGTTACTCTTTTGGCAGCTAAACCTCGAGCGTGTCATCTGATCAGAGTCCAGAAGTTATGAGTGTGTCTTTCCCATCAGGATTCGGGATACCGTTGTGGATGACTCCAAAGTGGAAGGGCAGGACAGCTTTCTGAAGAGAATGTCAGGAATGATTCTACTCTACTATAATACAAACCAGATGACATTACCCTGAAACCGGCAAACAAGGGGTGTGTGATATTCCTTTACTACAACATGCATGAACGTCTGTACGAAGCTGCATATCTAACACGAGCGCGTCTCTTCATCAGCCTCATCCTCACGGCTTGAATCACGGCTGGCGCTGGCTCGCACAGATCCTCAACATGGAGCCGCTCGCCGACATCACAGCAACTATTCTCTTTGACTTCCTGGAGGTGACATCATCTTCCTTTTGCAAATGATTTGTTTTTGATTATTGCTTTATGACAGTGTATTTTTCGGCACGTCTGTCTCTTAGGTCTGTGGAAATGCCTTGATGAAACTATATCGAGGGCAGTTTTGGAAACTGATATTGCTTATTTACTTCGAAGACATAATTAATTAAAAAATTATAAATTCCGTAAATGTATTGTATTTATTGCATTCGAAAAGCAATGAAATTAGCATCCAGATCGTCCTTCTGTTTGTTAGTTTAGATTAGTGTAGATTCTAATGCCTTCTGATGCACTTTTTCTTGCTGTTTTAAAGGAATAGTTCACCCAAAAATGACCATTTGCCGAAAACTTACTCAACCTCAGGCCATCCAGGATGAATATGAGTTTGTTTCTTCATCAGGTTTGTAGAAATGTAGCATCGCATCAGTGTCTCAGCAATGGATGCTCTGTGCAGGTGAATGGGTGCCGTCAGAATGAGAGTCCAAAACAGCTGATAAAAACATCACAATAATTCACAGCCACTCCAGTCCATCAGTTAACATCTGGAGAAAAGACATCTGTTTTTATTCAGCGGTTTGGCTTCTCTTATCTGACGGCCAACCATTCAACTGCAGCGGCATCCACCATTGCTAGAGACACTGAGACTGTGCAAATGCGTAGATTTCCACATTTCTTCATCAGATGCTTTGGAACAGACCTGAGCGCTGGAGTCGGACGGGGATTATATGATGGTTTTTCATCCAGCTGTTTGGACTCAGTAAATGGTCATTTTTAGGTGAACTAAAGTGATTTCTACAAATCTGACTAAAAAACAAACTAATAAACAAACTCAAATACATCATGAAAAGCAAGATTTCAATAAATTTTCACATTAAATGTTAACTACTAGGTGAACTAATCCTTTATTATCAGGTGTAAACATAAATGTCCCTCAGTGATTAAATCACCAAAAACAAAAATGGTGCAAAACAGCCCTTATGGCTTATTAAACCAGGATCGAAGCCCTCACCATCAAAGCTCACATCCACCACCTAACAAAACTTAAATCAAACCATACATAAACAGTTTCTAGAGGTAAGTGTCTGGTTTCAAGCACCTAATATTATATTTTCCTGATTTTTAATCGCTAGAAGTCACTGCATCTGTTCTTTCTCTTATCTAGACGACTCCAATAACTAAGCACAATCCCGTCCCCAACTTCTACAACTCCTCATCCTAGCTAAAAACACCTGAATGTACTAGACACACATGAAGTCCTAGACTGAGATGTAGTAGTAGTAGAAGCCAATACTGTTTACTGGACGCATGAGTGTTGATGCATTTTTCTCATCTGTAGGCTTTATTTAATCGAGCATCATGCCATCTTCAAGTTTGTCTTCTCTAATTTGAGCATGTAAGAACTTTTTAAATTTGTTTTAAATACAATCTATCCATCCGATCTCAAACATACGAAAATTATTCTCCAACCAAAGTTTATTATCTGTTTTAGACTGTCTGTTTTTCTTGTAGACGAATGAGTGTTAACAGGAATCGGTTTTTTTACGCGCCAAACAAAAGCCTTATTTTCAGTGTGATGACGGGAAGTGATCGACACATAGATGAAATGTACTGTATATTGATGCAGATATTTATGATTTTATATGACGTAAGGATTAAACCAAGTATAACAAGAGTATTTTTATTCTTTCTATGTGTGTTTTTAAATCTGAAGAAGCAGAAAGTGTCTTTCTTTTGGTTTCACATTAGTACAGAACCACGAGATAAAAGAGGAATGTATTATATTTTGTTATTAAAGGAAGTATTTTAGAAATGGGATTAGCAGACTTTTAAAAATTAGCTAAGATCATTAACTTTATCCATTATTTATAACTAATATTTGGGTGTTTTTAGTGACAAACTAATACCACAAAACACATCACAGAATTTAATCAGTGTCCATTTCAGCTCAGTTTCTTACAAAATTAAATATCATGACAATAACAACATCTATTAAAAGCAACCCAAACCAAAGAAAGAAATCATTTCAAATAGACATAACACTCAATTTAAACTACACTACAAAAAAAAAAAAAAAAAAAATTATATTTTATCCAGTATTTCAGGATATGATTGGGACATTAAACAGGGTTTATCCACGGAGTTAACTATAAACTATAAACAATAGGTTTGTTACTTGAAATTAAATAACATGTTAATGATAAAATATAAAAAAATGTTTTATTTTAGCTAGTTTGCATTTCTCATTTTCATTTTGAAAGTATTTAAAAAGTTGTGGTTACTAAGTTTTAAAACGTTGTTGTGGTTAACTAAAATTATAACCCTAAAAAAACATTTTCGTTACTTAAAATAAATGTCAATAATCTCTCTCTCAAAACCTCTATATAAATATCCATTGCAACATTTATAATTTTCATTTATTGTAACTGGATGTACTAAACTAAAATAAAAAATATTCAGCTGGATGCGACTAAATCTAAAACTGAAATAAACTAATAAAATAATATTCAGATATTTAAAAAGTAAAATTACCAATAAAAATTACAAGGCAATTACAAAGAGGCAATTACAAAAACTGTTCCAATAGTAAGGCAGGCGGAGATGATTAAATTCAAAAATTAACAAAAAACTATAATAGTTGATCTCAATGATACTAAAATAATGCGGTCGTCTAAAAAGAAACAACCCAAAAATCTCACATATAGCCTATATATTTGTAGCAATAGCCAAAAATTATTAGGATATTAAGTAAAGATCATGTTCCATGAAGAAATTTTGTACATTTTCTACTGTAAATATATCAAAACTTAGTTTTTGTTTACTAATATGCATTGCTAAGAACTTCATTTGGACAACTTTACAGATAATTTTCTCAATATTTAGATTTTTTTTTTTTTTTTTTTTTGCACCCTTGGATTCGATTTTAAAAAAGTTGTATCTCAGCCGAATATCATCCTATTCTAACAAACCACACATCAATAGAAAGATTATTTTCCAGTTTACAGATGACATAAATCACAAATGAAACAAAATGGACTGGTTTTGTGGTCACATCCGTATTTAATGAACTAATTCTTCCCGCCTTTAGGTGGCGCTGTCGTTTAGTGATTGCGCAGTGGCGCTTTGTGTCCTGCTTCAGCTGTAGGCACTTAGAAATGTAGTTCGCTTATTGCGCCGAATTCGATTTTAAACAACCGTTTTGTGATTCCACATTCTATCGGAGCGAGTTTTAAACTTGAAGCACGTGTTCTTTCGTGCTGCGCTCGTTACACGCAGCTTCATCTGTCAGTGGTGGGAATCGCGTGTGGTTTTGTTTTCTCTCGGGATGCTTCTGATGAAGTTCCCCGCGGCGCTGTGTGTCGTGGTGTTGTGGTGCGGCTGGGTTCGGTTCGCTCGGGGCTGTTGCGGGCTGCTGCTGTGCCGCTCCTGCGGGCACGAGGTGGCGGAGGACGCGGACCTGAGGTTCGTTCCCAGCCGCCTGGCGCTGTCGCACCGGAACTACACGGCGATCGGAGGGAAGCGTGTCTCCGTTCAGCTCTTCGAGAATCCGCAGGGCTTCCAGTTCGAAGTCGTGACTTTTAAGCGCGCAGATGTGCTGAAGCACTGGCCGGCGGACGCTCACTTCACCTGGTATCCGGGTCACGCGTGGACCGTCGCCACCTGCCCGCGGTGCAAAACACACCTAGGTGGGTGTTCACTCATATGATGAAATGCGTGACACTGACTGTGTATACATGGTATAAACAAGCATTTAAAAGTACAGTAAGTAATACAAAACTCCAAAAACAGTAGTAGAGCACGCATGGCGGTGTTCTGGAACGCTTTACTGTTTAAAAACAGTAATATTTTATGTGAACAGAGGGCAAACATTTTGCATTTTAGGTCAGCATTGCTATCTAATCAGCCTGCTTGGCACTTTATCTTTTATAACATGGGATTTTCACCAGATGTATTCAATCTAAATATATATTTAAATTAACAAGATGTTAAATTTAGTTTTTGTGTTAAGAATTAAAATTTTGGACATATAGATTATTAAAATGTCCTCCTCATCAGGTCATCCAAGATCTAGATGAGTTTGTTTCTTCAACAGGTTTGGAGAAATGTAGCATTGCATCAGTGTCTCAGCAATGGATGCTCTGCAGTGAATGGGTGCCGTCAGAATGAGCGTCCAAACAGCTGATAAAAACAAAACAATAATCCACACCACTCCAGTCCATCAATAAAACTGAGCTGGTGTGTAAAAGACGTGTGATCTGTGCAGATTTGTCTCCTGATTCAGATGACTTTTTCATTGGAGAAAGCAGTATTATGAATAGAGGACTTGTATTATAGCCAGAAGCAACTATTTCAAGTTAAAAACATCTTAATGACGGATGAGTTTCTTACAAACACGCAGCTTTTGGCTTCAGATGATGGACTGGAGTGGTGTGGATTATTGTGATGTTTTTATCAGCTGTTTGGACTCTCATTCTGACGGCACCCATTCACTGCAGAGCATCCATTGCTGAGACACTGATGCAGTGCTGCATTTCTCCAAACGTGATGAAGAGCTTCTACATCTTGGACCGCTTGAGGCCTTATTTTTCCTTCCAGTGTGAACTATTCCTTTAACCTGAAATGTCAGTTTAAGTAGTATACAATTTTTCACTTCTCTTTGATCTAGGTTGGGCGTTTCAGCCCAGTGATTGGCCCAGGACAGTGACCCGAGAAGAGTTCGAAGGTTCGGACCAGACATTCGTGGCGCTCATAATGGACAGACTTCTGCAGGAACACTTTGCATCCACACTGCTGATGACACCCAAAGCTTTCAGAAGTTGACGATTAGCCAAACCACACTTAATGCCGTTTAATAAAGCTATTTTTATGGGGAACATTAAACGTGTCTCGAATGCCTGGCTTTGTTCTTGACCCGACCCAAGGGTAAAACACGGCTTCCCATCGACGTTAAAACAGTTTTAACCTTTATTGCATTTTCTTTGCAACTGGATGAATCCAAAAACATGGCGTTTTTTTTTTATTTAAACGAAACCAACTGAACAGTTTTAAGTGTACCGCTCCAAGTTCGTTGGGGCTGTGAGGGAAAAACTTACAAGCGTGATTTGACTCTTTTTAATATTTTATTTTATCAAAAATGTAATCCATTTCAAATCTGGTGAACGTCTGTAAAACAAGACAGGATAAAAATCAAAGACTCGATGATGGTGCCCACAAACCCTCTTTCCTCAGCCCTCCTGAACAGACACAGTTACAAGAGGTAACAGGGATTCACTACTGTTAACTATCTGCTGATTAAACCATGAAGGGTTTAAACACCGCCAACAACGGTGGAGAACGCTAGAGCTAGCAGATCACTGCGCACCATGGCTTCCGCTCAATTAACCACACAACACTCTAACAGGAAGAAATCATACATATTTGTACATTATATATTTATAATAATAAAAAAACAAACAGAAAACACTATTCGCAAATCTACTCCAGACGACGTGCGGCCGATAACTACAGTGTTTTGCTTTTTACCTTGAAATGCATTTGGAAATTGAGATGGTAGATGCCATGTCGGCAAGATTTCGCAGTCAGTTTATTTGTGAGTCTGTTCGGGGGACTTCAACACGGCAAGTTCAGGATAGAGGAAAGATGGAGCTCAAAACCAAAAAGAAAAAAAAAAAAAACAGGAAAAAGAAGCATCTTGCTCTCCAATAATACAAAAAAAAAAACAACAACAAAAAAGCCAAAGAAGCAATTTGGAAACAGGACTGGGGAAAAGTGGATAATATTCCTCTATTTCAGCTTCAGTCATCCTCGCCATCATCATCCTGCAATAATAAACAAAAAAGACAATCAATGGGTGATTTTTCAATTTAGAAGCACTTTTTGATTAACTAGTTTGAGGAACAATACTAGAATTCCAAGAACTCGTTGGAAAAGGGGATGGACAACAAACTTGTCACAAACGGTATTACAAAAGAAAAGCAATTCTTTGCACTCCCTCAAATGAGAAAAAGATCAATTCTTCGCATTACAGTTAATGCATGACGGCCTTAAATGAATGACATACCTCTCCATCATCATCCTCCTCTTCCTCTCCATCATCTTCTCCCTCTTCGTCAATATCATCCAGACCTTCCTCGTCTTCCTCCTCGTCCTCACCCTCTCCTTCCTCGTCCTCCATGTCTGGAACCTGTCGGGGTTGGAAATGCAAACGAACGAGTCAATTTCCATTCCGCAGGATAAACCGGAAGAACTGCTCGACCGCATCATTTAAATGACGGGAACGGAAACTTCCAGAGACCAAATAATGCAAACCTACCGCTACGACCCAAGTCTACACGAGCTTAATCCCTAAACAAAACCAATCCCACCACTAAGCACTTATTATACCATACGGCCAAACGCAATCTCACAAGACATCGCCCAACTCGTCTGCGCCTGAATCGCTGTGATCAGTAAACCAGGCCAACTCCCCCCCGTCTGCCCCCTGAATCGCTGTGATCCCAGTAAACAGGTTGAAGAAGCTCTCGGGTTCTTCGTGTTGCCCCGTCTTCTTGCCGCTCTTTCAACCAAATAAAAAAAATCATACAAACCCTACCTGAGATCCCCCGAAAAACAACAAAACACCAGAAGAAGTCCAAAAACTTGACAATTTGACAAAACACACAAAACTAGAATACACAACATCATACATACTTTTCCCATTTTTTTTTTTCCCCGTTTCCATTTGATCCTCTGTCGACTTTGAGGTGGGGTCTCCCCCCCGCTTTCGTTCAGGTGGATTTCTTTGGAGAGGACTTTGTTTCTCCCAAAATACCCCATACCAGTGTTTTTCATCCAAAATACTAAAAGGCCAATGGAAAAGAACGGGTGGAGTTTATGGAGGACACAAGCAAGCTATAAGTCTTTAAAATTAGATTTTTATCACTTACGAAATCTATTCTGTAGCCAGATTTGATGTCTTCGAACTCGGTCACCTCTACTCTGGTCAGATAGTGAAGCGCTTCCTCGTCCTCCTCTCCGAGAAGAGCTGAGACTACATCATCGAATGATATTGAATACAACATTCATTGAGCATTATGATTAAATAGTGCAATAACAGTTCTCAAAGGATCTCACCTTGTGGGTGGTTGACGAATGTTGTGACCCAAAAGTTGGGGAAATTTTATTGCTATGAGTTTGTTCTGACCCTCTCTTCTGGGAGAACGGCTGGCGGAGTTTGGTTCAGTCTGTCAACAACTCGACTTTGAGGATTTCCTCACTCGCCTGCTCGTTCAGTCTGTCAACAACATCATCATCATCCATCATCATATCTATTCACAAGCATCACAGCAATTCTGTTAAAGCATGAATACATTCAATAAACTTCAACATACCTGTCGATTTCATTCTGTACCTCATCGATGTGCTCGATGGCTTCTTGCTGCTCTTTTTCTAAACAATAAAACAGCGTTAAAGTACAATAACTGCAAATACTCGATGGCTTCTCTCTAGCCAAACAATAACAAACTAGCGCAACAGACGCTAATATACTTTTATTCACAATTTATGCGATTAGGGTAGAATTTAAAGATTTTTAACAGTACATTCTATGCATAATTCTTTTAAGTAATCAGTGTTATATTAACTATAAAATTTCCTGTGACGTAAAAGCCTTGATGTATTGAACGCTCAGGGAGCCGCGCTTATGCCGCGTGGTTTAAATGTGAACGGAATCGCGTTGCACCTGCTTCCGCCGCGAACGCTTAACCACCGTGAACGGTTGATGCGCGTTTAAAGTCGCTTCAGCGTTAATTTCCACCATAATTCACCCGTTAAAGCGCACAAACAAGCATTAGCCCGTGCTACATCATGGCGGAGACGTGGCTAGGCTAAAGCTAAAGCACAACAACAAAGCAGCGAGCGGACGCTTCCGCTCCGCATGTTTCACGCTCTTTAACTGCACGCGCTCCTTCGAAAAAACAGTTAGCGGTTCAAAGTAAAAAAAAAAAAAAAAAAACTCCCGCGCTTTCATTTTTGAAATGCAACGGTTTTCATGTGAGTCCTAACAGGGCTTTGTGGCGCGCTCAGCTCGCGCACGGCCAGGAATCAAACATGGCCTCCTCCTCCGCCGGCTGCCGCCGTTCCTCCGAGAACATACAAGCAGACCCGCGGCCAATCACAAGCCCTGCACCTCGCCACAGTCTACAGAAACCAGTCACATTCGAGTCGCTGCTAACTAACTAGCGATAACAGCGATTAAAACCCCGCTTGAGAGAAAAGAGAAAGTGAAAATGGCCGCCGATCGTTCTCGCTTACCCGAGGTCTCGTCCCCTCCGTCGTGGTTCGAGTTCAGTTCCTTTTTACTGACTTTAGCCGCTGAGGCAGACATGATTTCACTGATCACGACGAGAGGAGTTTTCAGCGAGAACCAAGCGCTGTGGGTTTTAAACTCGTTGAGGTAGAAGCTCGTCCTCCTTGAGCTCGGTTTCTGGAGACTTGTACTTGGACAAGAAGAGAAACGAGCGCTGCTCCGCACACAAACTTACCGCGAGGGAACGAACGCAGATTCTCACGCGCTCTTTCGGACAGAACGCGCCCCGCACGAGCTCGAAAAATGAGCTCCGCCCCTTCCAGAACAACCCGCCGAGCGCGACGTCTGTCTGCGAACCCGCGCTCTGATTGGCCCGCGCCGGTGGAGGCGGGGCGGGGCTTGGAACCGCTAGAGAAAGGGCGGGATTTCAACGAAGCTCTCACAACATGTCACCTGGATGTAGAGAAAATGGTTCTGCTAGTAAACACACAAGACTGTGTTTAATCAGTAGTGCTTAAAGGGTTAGTTCACCCCAGAATGAAAGTTCTGTCATTAATTACTCACCTTCATGTCATTCCAAACCCGTAACACCTTTGTTTATCTTTGGAACACAAATTAAGATATTTATGATATAATCTGAGAGAAATGCGGGGGAGTAATTAATGACAGAATTTTAATTTTGGGGTGAAACTAATCCTTAAAACAGAATGCGGACAAATAACGCGTTTTGTATTCCTTTGTTTATTGTTTTCCAATGAAAGTGCACGAGAATGACGTCTTTGAGCGTAGCGCTCGCGTCTCGCGCGCGAAAAACATTATAAAAACGTGGCGTTCAGGTTTAAAAGGTAAACTTTTTAAAAACGCTTCTAAAGGTCTGAACGTTTTTAACTCACTCAATAACCAAACAACAAACGATGCATTTTTGGCTAATTTTTAAACTGGATAATTTTTTTATATATATATTTATTTATTAATTAAAATGTTCTCCCCATATCATATTTTTAAAATTAGGATACCTCATATATCCAGGTTTTCCAAGACGGAGTTTTTTTAGTCACATATAAAATTGACTAGCAAGGGTTAACTGAGACTCTTGTGAACTATACAAACCGTCTCTCGTTATGTGAACAGATATGAAACAAATGAGTAGAAAACAGACCACAAACATCCTTCTCTAATACCAGACCCCCAATTATTGTGGCACAGGATGATTAATGGCCGAATTCCGAACGAATACTTATGACATGATCCCTGCAGGTTTACACATACTATAAAACCAAGTACACACGGGTCAGTTTTTGATATTGAGAAAATCATATTTAATTTTATGCCTCATTGAAAAGATGAATTAATAAACTTAAGCTTTTTAACTATTTGAAAATCTGGAATCTGAGGGTGCAAAAATCTAAATATTGAGAAAATCATCTTTAAAGTTGTTCAAATGAAGTTCTTAGCAATGCATATTACTAATCAGAAATTAAGTCTTGATATATTTACAGTAGGAAATTTACTTAATATCTTAACGGAACATGATCTTTACTTAATATCCTAATAATGACACGGTGCACGCTTCATTGGTTAACTCACAGTGCATCTGATGCATTATAAAACTCTATATTCTGAACCCAGCTGGACTGTGCAAAAAGCAGTTTTTGGGTTCACAGCATCTGTAGGGTGTAATGCTAAATGTATGACAAACTATATAAAAAGCACATAGTCGAGCGTGTAATGAGGGGAAAGTGCAGATCAGCTTAATGAATTGCTCCTGTGGGATCAATAAAGCTAAGGCATTGCTTACTGTATGTGTTACAGTATATACAGCAGAGGTTTTCAATAGTTTAGATGCCACAGACTCCCAGATACCATCATCCTCGTGAGACGGACCCCCATTTTAAACTTGAAAATAAAAGATATTTCATGAATAAAGAGTCAATTACTACTGTGAAACATTAATAGTGTAAATATGGGAAAAATTTTACGGTATTTTGTTTCTGTTGCTTAACATTCTGAGTTTTTTCTACACACTATAAGACTGTTAAATGCATGAATAAATAATTAAAATAAGCTAAAAAAATATAAACTTAAATCCTTATTTTCTAATCACAATAACAATTAATTAAAATTTTAAATTTAATTAATCAAAATGTATTAGTTATAAAAAAAAAACTATATATATACACGAATAACAACTTTATTTAATTTAATCTAAACAACTTCTAATTTATCCTTTTTTATTATTGATGTATTTAAATAATGGATTTTTAAAGTCAAATTGTATTAATTTTAATCAAATGTATTTATTTATTATTTAAAAAATATTTTTATCACATTTATTTAGTTAAATAATATTTTATTAATTTATTTGTAATAATTATAATAAAAATTTAAATAATTTAATTTTTTATGATTTTTTAATGTATTTATTTTTAATCACATTTGGTTTATCAAATTTTATTATTTTAATTATATTTATTTGGTTATTTATTTTAATTACCTCGGGCCTTTGGTTTGGCAGACATTCTATTTATTTTAAGTAGTTTCTGAATCAATGCATTTTAATTACATTACTTTTTGTTAGTTTCTATCTAGCTACATTATTAAATATGCAATTACTATTCAGTGTGTACTCTTATAAAAAAAAACATTTAAAAATTAAACCAAAGAAAAACCATCTTCTAAGATTAACTCCCTGTTCGTTCTCTCTTACTCTGTTATCCCCATATCCTGGTTATTTAAAATTGCCACTTCAAAAAAAAAAGTAACTCAAAATAAAAGTCACGCTCCTAGTCCGATTTCAAAATACGATTCTTTTAGAAATCTGTAAATTTACATTTAAATTTAAAAAGAAAAACGCCAGTGTCGTGTTCAAAGTTGGAGAAAGATGGGGATACATGCAGTGATTTGAGCAGCAGATGGCAGTGTTCAATCACTGATCAAATACTGTACACACTGAAGATTAATTTAGTTACAGAGATATGATCCATAACTGTTGGAACTGAGAGCAGGTCAAATCTTACAAGCACTGAACCCCTAATCTTCTGTGTGTGTGTGTGTGTGTGTGTGTGTGTGTGTGTGAGTACTATATATATATATATATATATATATAATATATATATACATACATACATACACATATATATATATATATAGTATATTATATATATATAGTAGTTTTTATAGCTTTATATATTATGTGCAATTTCCAGAATAAAACTTTTTTTTTAATTATTAAAAATATTAAAAATTGGAATGTTTTTCAAAATGCTTGTAGTATACACATGTATAAACATTAACGGAGTAATTTTTAATATTAAATAGAAACCACTTTAGTGACACATATTTGTAAATGATACAGAATTTGGATGCATTTCTAAAAAGCAAAACCACCAGAGACGATATACTATGAATATTAAGTTTTTATTGAAAAAATAAATTACATTTAGGATTTCTTTTTTTTTTTTTAAATGATCTAAAACCAAACTAAAATTAGAGCCACTCTGAAACATAAATCTCAGACATACTTGAATCATTCATTCCCAAGAACATCCATCTGTAAGCAGCTTCCTTCAGATACAAACACAGATCGGTGCATTTATATGTTGAAATTAGTGTATTCAAAACCTCCAGTAAGCATATCATGTGCATTTATTACTTAAACATATGGTCCCCGTAACAAAACACTCACACACACCCTCTGACAACGTTTACACTCATTGCATTGCATTACATCTGACTAAAGCATTAAAGTGCATTCGTCTTCAAATCAACCAGATATTATATTAAGGCAAAGCGAAGAACAACAATGTGCTGATTTAAAATAACCACGATTAAGATTAAATCAGACAGCAGCTGAACTACTGAAAAACACAAGAACACTGGTGCAACACATTCATTAAACTCTCAGATGCCACAACTTACATAAATAAGTATCTGGTTATAAAGATGTATAAATATATTACTTTAGTCAACATAAAGCAGCTTTAGTAAGATACAGGCAATGCAACTTCAATCAGCATGAAATAATGCATTTGACAGTAGTTTGTAGAGTTGATTGAATTGCATTGCCATAACAGAACTCGACTCTTACATGTACATGATGAAACACACACACACACAGACACACACTGGTCACATGAAATCAAAAAAGCATTGGTCCCTGATTTCAGCTTCCGAACTTCTTTTTTTATCGTTCTAGAACACTAAATAAATAATGAGATGTTGGTTGGCATCATTCACAGAATGAGATGGCCTCCACACCTCGAGATTCACAGCCTCATCTTGATTGCACGCCTAACGTCGTATTGATGTGCTCGTACACCACGTAGCTGATGCTGACGGTCGGGATGACCTTCAGGAAGTTTGGGGTCAGGCCCCGATAGAGACCCGTGGGACCCTCTGTCTTCAGGATCTGCTTGAAGAGTCCCGTCATCGAGACCTGAGACGCACCTTCAACCGCAGCTGCAGAAATACAAACAATATTCAGTAAATGCATGCATTAAAATGCACTATAAACTAGGGCTGCTTGATTATAGTAAAACCGTAATTATTTTGGTCAATATCAAGGACGTGATTTTTCATCAACTTTGGAAAAGTCGTGAATTAATTGAATTGAAATTTTTTTTTTTTTTTTTTAAACTCGACTTTCTTGAACTTCAAATATTATTAAACTGATAAATTAAAATACATTCAAAATGTATTAAATAAAATATGCATTAAATAATATAAATAAAACGAACATTAAATATATAAATATACATATTAAATTACACATATGCATTAATAAATGTATTAAATGAGTAAAATGTACATTATATAAATAAACAAATGTATAAGCTGCATTAATATTAAAAAGTATATTAAATAAAATGTTTAAAAAATGCATTAATATAGTGTATTAATATACAAGGAATTAAATACAATTTCTGTTAAATATTATATAAATATACATATTAAATAAATGTATTAATGTTATATTAAATAATAGAATAAAATGTATATTAAATAAAATGTTTAAAAAAATGCATTAAATATAGTGTATTAATATACAAGGAATTAAATACAATTTCTGTTAAATATGATACAAATATACATAGTAAATAAATGTATTAAAGTTATATTAAATAATAGAATAAAATGTATATTAAATACAATATACATTAAATTAAATGCATTAAATATATAAATAAAAATGTATATAAAAGTAATAAATAAGATGATATATTATTTACAGCTTTTCTGAAGCATGAAACTGACCTTGCGCCTGCATGCGTGTTCGTACGAGAGCTAGTGGGTAGCTTGCGAGTTGGCCGCACGTACTGGAAACCGTACCGCAGGCTAGCAGCACAAACACACCCGGATCCGCATTCTCCGTCCCATAGCGCTGGAGCCAAGTGTTCTTTAACGTCTATCGAGAGCAAAGGAGGAAATAAAATGAGCTCTTTCTGTTGGTGAGTGACTGCAGCAGCAGCAGCAGCGATGGCTTTAGTTTGTGTTCCTCTGCTCACCTCATACACGGCCAGGTCGATGCCGGCGTACGGGATGATGCCCAGCATGTTGGGGACGTAGCCTTTGTAGAACGCGGACGCTCCCTCGCCCTTCAGGATCTGTTTGGCACAGTCTGAGATGCCCTTGTACTGGCCCGTCTTTCTCAGCGCCAGACGGGTTTTGAGAACCTGAACGGAAGAGCATTGAGAGGTTCGATTTTTAATTTCCATGACAAAAACCATGTCTGAGATAGCAAAGGAAATAGCAACCAAATAAACCCATTTTTCCAGTTTAAGGTTGTTGTTATAACACTAAAACGGTGATAAACGCACCTCCATGGGGTAGATGGCGCTCTGGGCGATGACTCCTGCCAGGGAACCTGCTAGAAAGCGCTCGGTGATGCCCAGAGTTTCCTGACTGCTTCCCATCAGACGTTTGATCTGACAAAGAAGAAAGTGCATTGATTTAATCGAAGGCATTCATACACAAAACAAGCATGTGATCAGCTAAGAACAGAACAGGTTTTCTCCATTCAATTTGACTAGAAATAGAATAATAATATAAGTGATAATAATGATAATCTATAAAAAAATTAATGTTACAACTGCAATGATACTGTATTATAACAATAATACAGAGTATAATAATTTACAATACAGTAAATTACTAATATTTATGACACATTCCTTGCCATGCTATTTAAGTATTATTGATAAACAATTATAATTTTCGTTAATATTTTGAATTAGATTTTATTTTTAGATTTTTTAATTAGATTTGTTTGCATTTCTAAATTATTTAGTTATCATTTTTAGTAAAAAAAAAAAATATTTTTTAATTTTTTAATAGGTTTTAGTTTTTTTTAATTATTTTAGTATTTAAACTTTGGAGAAAAAAAAAAAAAAAATATATATATATATATATGTCTATATATATATATATATATTTTTTTTTTTTATTTAAATTATTCAGTTTGCAGTTATTTATTTTATTTTAGGCAATGAAAATAGTTTTTAGGTTTTAGTTGATAATAATAAACCAGTTTCTTTTTTTCAAACATATATAAAGCGTAATTATGTAAATGCATTGAACACGCAGCAGTTTTTCTTCATTATGCTTCTCAGGTCAGAAACTCATATCCCTGACAAAACAAGCACATGCGCTCTGGTCTCTTACCTGCTCATAAGCCATGAATTTGAGGGCCGACTCGGGTGCGATTTTGATGACATTGACGCCGTTGCCCCTCCATAATGAACGCATCCCTCCTTCCTTGATCATCTGGGCGAGACCACTCATGATGCACATGTTGTTTCCGTGAGATCCATGCACCTAAAACAAAACAGGTTTATTAGAAGAGTGTGTCAATATTAACAGATGATATCACACTTTCATGATTTCAGACTTGACTTAAATTAGAACTAGAGCAAAGTTGGTGATTTCAGGAAAATGTAGGTAAAAGGTTTTGACCTGAACTTTCAAAGTCCGTCAGAATAAGAGCTGACGTAAACATGACACAGAGCTTCACTATCGCTCGACCGTGACCACGTCAAACGCTATCTCGTATCTGACCAATCAGGAGGGCGTGCTTGACTCCTCACATTCTGATTGGTCGCCTGGCTGGACTGTATAACTATTCACAGAGTCCAGATCCTTTCACTGGAACATACATTTATGATACTGATTAACTGTATCATGACTCTTGGGTGACAAAACCAATTGTTCAGATTTAACCCGAGCAGCCATATGGTTATGAAACCAGTTGGACTTCGATTAAAGGGAAAAAATTGAAAAAATAAAACCCAAATAAAACCTTCATTCAACTTAAAAACATTCAAAAAAAAACAAAAACCTTAAGAAAAAGATGGCTTTATTATTTTAATATAGCAAAAAAAAACACACACGATGTCACATTAATGTAGTTCTATTCACCCTGCAGGGACTTTGAGCCATGATTTTGGTGTTGTGCAGGTAATTCTGAGGTGTGTGCGCCACCGTACCTGCATGAGGACTTTGAGTCGGTCGAGCGGAGCAGTGCAGGTTCGGGAAACGGCTCCAGCTCCCCTACCATCCAACGTAAACTCATCTGGGACCATCATGTTCTCTCCCACATCGAAGATCTGCAAACATCAGATCAACAACATGGTTAAAGACCACTGAACATAAACACAGGACATTAAAATGAATATAACATACTCCAATAATCTCTTTTAAAGACCACTGAACATAAACACAGGACATAACTATCCCATATAAAGATATCGCTCAAGCACTGCTTCAGTAAACGACAGCTACACTCTTATAAGTTATAGAACATACTCCAATAATCTCTTTTTGGACAAGAAATACAATGTCAGTCTTTCAGTCTAATTTCACCTTTAAATGAATAATAAAAAACCCCAATGAACTACTTTATTGTAATTTGTGAAATTTACTAGTGGAAGTTTAATTCAATTTCAAATAAAAAAAAAGTTATTATTTTTATTTATTTATTATTAAGTTAAGTAAATAATATTATTGGAGTATGTTCTACCAAAAAAAAAAAAAATGTTTTTTATTTTTTTCTATTTACAAATTCTACATTTAATTCATTGTGTGACTTGCCTTTTCTTTTTAATTAGTTGTGAAACTTACTAGCAATTTCTGAACTAAACTCATTTTAAAAGTGTAGAAAAGTAAAAAATAAAAAGATTATCGGTGTGAGTTTTACAAGAAAATATTAATTCGGTCTAATTTGACATTTAATTCAATGTGTTATTTGCCGTGTCATCGTAATTAGTTGTGAAAGTTTCAAAAAAATTGAGTGAAAACATAAAAAATATTTCTAAATGAAAATAAATAAATAAATAAAAATAAGCACATTTGTCCAAAAACTAATTATTTCCTTTACTTCAAAATTTCACTTTTACTTCAGTATGTTACTTGCCATGTCTTTGTAATCATTTGTGAAATTTACTAGCAATTTCTGGATCTAAATTTCTACACCATTTCTTTTTTGCAGTGTAGTATTTCGCAGAAGTTCAACCGTCAGCTGCAAGAGAACTAAAGTGCAATGGCCTTGGCTGCAACGGTGTGTGCGTCAGAGTCGTCTGATCCGATCAGTGACGCTGCCAAAAACCTGGAACAAGTCTGCGTGTTTTCTAGGGCACTATTGTGCCATTTCATCCAAAAAAACTCCATTGTGGACTCTACAACTCTGCAAAACTGATTGCAAACTTGTGCACATTGCATCAGATTTCAAAGTCTGTGTCGCTGTGGGCTGAACTCTGCCTCACGAGAACAAAGGCTGCAGTCCGGTTTAAACCGCAGTACAATAAGAATCTAAAGTAGGCCACTAATATTGAACTACATGAAAGTCTCAAAATCATCTGATTGCAAAGTGTCAACAAGAATTGTTGCATAAGGTGTTGCACTATCAGTCCTGGTTTAATCTGAGTGCTCTGACATTTGATTTGCATGTTTAATGGATGGATTTATGCACAAACTCTTGCGGCTGTATTAATAGAAGGATGCTCTGGAGACAGACTAGTTGAGATTTAGTAGCTGCAAGGCTATACCCATTAAATTGGATCCCGTCCTAGATCACGGTGTTCCAGTGGGACTGGAGATATTTTAGGAAGTCACATTAGGACTGTCATCAACCACATACCATGCCTACGCTCTGAACCCATCCCAAAACCCAAACCAGCCTAATTAATGCACATTTTAAGGAATCCGAATCATTCCAAGTACACATGTTAATCAGATCATATAGTAATGCCACGTGAATAAAGCAGCTTTTACTAACGAAGCTTCGTCGGTTGTTTTTAAGAATTTGGACTGAGTTCAGGGTTTGTGTGAGAGGAAGTGCTTACAGTCGAGTGCTTCCAGTACAGGATGATTTCGGGAATGTTTTCGGCAGGCTGTAATGAGGGATACTTCTTCCATTCGTTCCAGTCAATAGTCATCGTGCCGTTTTTGTCCATGCTGCGTTAAGAAAATGGGAAACGGGACAGAAAGAAGATCATTCAGAGCCTGTAAACCACCAGAAAACATCATTGCAGCATTCTCAAACAATATTTCACCTTTGAAGGACTCTCTCCGCTTGCTGGAGGGAAATATGCACGCCAAGATCTCGCAGTGAGTTCATAACGTCATTGGGGTTCACTTGACCTGATACGGAACAAATAATCAAAGGTCAGCGATTTTAAAATCACCAAGCTGCAAATGTGTAAGTAAAGCATTGCATTAAGGTATAATACCAGCAATCTTTCTATCCAGGCTCTTAAAGACCAGCTTCAGGTCTTTCTCGTGGTCTTGGAGGTAGTGAACAAACTCTTCAAAGTCCAGCTGTCCGTCATGCTCTTTCTCTTCAGTTTTCATGGTTTTCTGTGAGGAGAAAAGAAAGATGCATGCAAATGTGTGAGAATATCCAATGCACTGCAGCTGTAAATGATTGCACAATCAGTAAAAGTGAATGTGTGCAAACTAGAACAGACAGAACGAGAGAAACCGTGCAGATCAGATGAGCTACGGGAGTCAATATGATTACAATTAAAAACAAACTTCACATATTATTATTAATCACTGACACTGATAAGAACATTGACTAATAACTTTGACTGTAATTACTGAATGCATTCACTAAAACATCTGTTTATGAGATTATAATCATACTTGGACACTCATCCAGATGATTGCAGCAGCTCAGACACATAATAATAATCGATAAATTATCAAACCTGTCAATTCCAATAGTGTGTATTGTCTCAGTGAAACTGCACCGCTAGGGGCGCCATATAGGCTTCAGTTCAAAGACAGCGACTTATAAGTATAATGCATGAGTTACAGTACCATGGTATTGATGTGATTAAACAATAATACACATTACTGACGCACTTTAATTAGTCGACAGCAATAAAAACGAGCGCTTTTATGTTTAGTTCTGGGAAACTCCATATATGGTCACCTGAACGGAAGCGCGCGCGCGCAGGAAACATGAACGAGCACCGGAAACGTCATGCTTCAAAAATGTGTAGTTTCGTTAAAAAAATGAAATAAATAAGTAAACTGCTGTTTAGTTTAATCGGTTTAACGACTTTACATCACAATGAATGATATACAGATCTGTATATAGTCTTACCTTCCTCCATTTTCGGTATGTGGAGAACTCCTGCGAAGGTAGAAGCACACTGAGAGACTTCAGCGACTTCAGCTCGGACGGTAATCCGTTAGATTCAAAATATTCCACCTCGACTTGATCTGAATTATGGACAGGCACATAAAGGCACAGGCACAGCATCTTGGAAATAATAAAAGCCTTCGACAATAAATAAATAAATAACGCGAGGACACTCTCGCCCGCTGACGGTTAAGCGCTGAAATGCCGGTAAAGCGCGTGATCACTTCGAGAAATCTCCTTGGACACGCCCACTGAGTGAGGGCGGCGGACTCTGATTGGTCAGCGCGCTTTTACGCATTTGTACATTTGTACGGCGTCATTGCACGTCAGAGGCTAATCGTCCAATCAGAGGTGAAATCCATTGCGGCCGTATATAAATGAGACCTGCCTCTTTTTACAACACTCCGGGGCGGCCAGAACAGACATGTGACACGCTGTGAAATTTCCAATAAATGACTCATAGAATTTCACATTTTCTCAAGGGTAACTCCTCTCACAACACAGAAACCGGTACAGACCTACAGCAACATGTTTGTGTACTGAAAACTAAAAATACAGATTCATTAAAAAAAGTTATTGGTCTACCTAAAGCTAGTTAACATGCCTCAAGGGCAGGTTAAACAAAATTAGGTAAAACCAAAGGTCATAAAACTTTTTTGTACTTGAAATAATATATATATACAACACACACACACACACACACACATATAACTAACTTTATTTCAGCTAGTTTCCAAGGCACCATGTCATATTTTCCTTTAGTTTAATATATGTATTAAAATAATAAAACTAAAACTTAAATAAATATAAATAAAACCATAAACAAAAAAAAATGATAAATATTTAGGCTAACTAAAATTTTAAATGAACGCCCAAAATATAAAAACTAATTCAAAATATTAATAGAAATATAATTGTATATCAGTGATTAGTAAAATAACACATTTTGAATTGTTTTTCATTGCTGAGTTTAAACTTATTTTTGTGCAATTGTACCTGACTTCTCAGTGTATTTTAGTGCAGCTATTATTTCTAATGGTAATTTACTTAAAAGTGAACAAAAAAAGTCTATGTGGTTGCATACGAAAGGATAATAGGCTATAAAATGTCAAAATCAAATAAAATGAAAACAATAACTACACTTACTTTCATGAGATGTCTTCACTACTCTGCTTTAATATGAATATGTTTATTGTGATTATAGGAATTAACCCCAATGCATATGGAAAACTTTTCTGTGATAGGTTAAATATTTTAAATAACACTGAAGCTTGAAGCCTAAATATTACTATTTGGAGGTAAAGATATCAGCAGGTCAGTGAGGGGCATTTTCTTGGTTAGCAGCAGCAATTAATGTTAGGCCCAAATATAAACGGCGACGCTGAACTTTGTGTGGCATAATCCTGCAGCAAAGCCGTCTGCTCCGGTTGCAATATTACGTCAGAGTCTGGTGGAAGTTAAGCGTCCGTGCCAAGACTAACTCCAGAGAGATTTATATGGTATCTGTGCAGAGGGGGACACCAACCTTCACCATCTGTAGCCTGAATACTGGACATGATTCACACGCAGCGAGGGAAAAGCCCAGACTAGTTCATACAACAATGAATGTCTGATGAATATGTGCTCACACTATATTGGATGTAGATGAGTTTGTTTCTTCATCAGATTTGGAGAAATGTAGCACTGCATCAGTGTCTCAGCAATGGATGCTCTGCAGTGAATGGGTGCCGTCAGAATGAGAGTCCAAACAGCTGATAAAAACGTCACAATAATCCACAGCACTCCAGTTCATCAGCTAACATATTGTGAAACCAAAAGCTGCATGTCTGTAAAAAACAAATCCATTATTGAGGCATTTTTAACTAAGCAACCCAGTCGACTGGATTAAACTAAAATATATGAGTCCATAATAACGCTTCCTTCAGTGAAAACCTCCAGCCACATATATGTTTAGAGCTGTTTTGGCTCGTAAATGGTGCTCAATCTGTGCAGTTTTTCTCTCCTGATTTAGACAAGAAGGCTTTTTGGGAAGCATCATTATGGATTATGGACTCATATTTTGACCAGAAGCAATGGTTTGAATGTCTTAATGATGGATTTGTTTCTTCATAAAACACGTAGCTTTTTCATTTCTCAAGATGTCAACTGATAAGACTTGAGTGGTGTGGATTATTCTGATGTTTTTATCAGCTGTTTGGACTCTCATTCTGACGGGTTCACCCATTCACTGCAGAGCATCAATTGCTGAGACACTGATGCAATGTTACATTTCTCCAAACCTGATGAAGAAACAAACTCATTTATATCTTAGATGACCTGGAGATTAGTACATTTTCAGCAAATTAAAAGGAATTCAGAGATCTTTTCATTCGTCAATACAAATTATGTTCATGTATAACTGCCCTGCCAAAAGAGTACAGTGTCATATGATGAAGTAATTAGTGAACTTCGGTGTGAGTATTACAGTTCCCAAAATAGGACATTTCTTATGCATCAGCAGCTTTGTAACACAACCCAGTGCAGCTGGAGAGAAGCAGTGCACTCATGTACTGTATGCAACATGGCCTTATGATTGAATTTGACTCCAGTGCTCTCTAAAAACTAATTTTAGCCGAGTCACACATTAGGGATCACTAAACACATGGAAGGGGAGAGACGCAGGCTTTGGGAGTCGGGATAGAGCTCTGATTTCATCCAGCAGGGATGTTCGGTGCAGAGAAAGACAACTGTGAAAATGACAACCTGTGATATTTCATTAATTCAAGACCTTCAGTGCATGCATGAAACAGCAAATAAAGGTTGCCACATTTTCAGTATCTCTAGGTTTTCTTCTTACACTAAAAACAATTTGGTGTGATTTAGTAACTATTTCATCACAAATTGCTAGTAAATTTCACAAATTAATGACATTTAAAAGTGAAATCTTGAAGTAGTAGAAAACTATTTGGAAGTAGAAAAAAGTATTTTCCTGTAAATCGTATCACTTATCTTGTTTTATTTAAAACATTTTTCATTTTCTTACAGTGTATCTTGGGTGTGGACACAATGTCTAAGTTGCACTTGAGTAAAATTAAAAAAGTGTCCACATTTATTTATATTAATAAAGTTACAATTTGTATATGGTTTTTATGTTGTGGTGAGACTGAAGCTGTGTTATTTTAGTATCATTACTATATTTTTGACTAACATTTTGAATTTGTTTTTATTTTTATCTTTTCTGTTTCCATTTTACAATTGATTTAACGTTTTAGGAAATGTATTAAAATTTATTTTATTTCAAGTATTTTAAGGTCTAAATATAATTTTCCCTTTAGAAAATAATTAAGTAAATGCACAAATATTTTGTTCCTCTACAAATGACCCAAAAAGTATAATAATGAAGTATAATTATTCAAGTATATGGGGTCCATAATGGGTTGTTTTTCAGGTAATATTGAGAAATCAGCTTTCTGGTTCAATGGATTGCAGTACGTTTACAGTATATAATGATAAGGCCCAGGTCTGAACCATTTCATTGGTTTTTATGTCCACGTACAAATTCCTCCTGTACATGAAGATAAACGGCCCATTCATAAAGACTCCATACATTCAATCTCAAAGACCCGATCTCTGGTGCAGGAGCTATTAAAGGTGTATATTAACCACAGTACAGACACAAGGTCATGTGTTTGTTAGGATCTCGGTCTGATTACGTTCTGATGGCTGATCCACTGAAACGCGGCCGATAAACTTTATCTGGAGGTCAGATTGACGGGTGAAAACAGAATGCACTGTCTCAGATTTTACGTGCAATTAACGGCTTCACAGTCACTGTTTGTCTCTCAGTAAGAGGACACTGGATCAAGAACCTGTCGATAAAGATACTGCTGAGATTCTGAACGAGATTCTCTTGTCAATAAAAACAGGAGAAAAGTGCAGTTTAAGAAATGCTGGATACAGGCTTTTGTTGAGTTACCTGATATCACAGATCTGTTTTACTAAACAAAATTCAAGATTTTTTTCAATAATAAAACGTACAAAAAAGCTAAATTCTCACAATTATATACTATACAAATAGTTAGAAAGTTTGTGGTCAATAGGATTTTTTTAAATGTTTTCGATAGAAGAGTCTTTTGCACACCAAGTCTGCATTTATTTGATTAAAAATACAGTAAACAACAGTACAAATATGAAATATTATTTAAATTTAAACAACCCTTTTCTATGTGAATATATTGTCAAATGTAATTTATTCCTGTGATCAAAGCAGACTTTTCAGCAGCCTTCAGTGTCACATGATCTTCAGAAATCATTCTAATATGCTGATTTACTGTTCAAGAAACATTTCTGATTGTTATCAGTGTTGAAAAACAAATATTTTGTGGAAAGCGTGATACATTTTGTTTTTCAGGATTCATTGATGAATAGAAAGTTCAAAATATCAGCATTTATTTGAAATAGAAATCTGTAACATAATAAATGTCTTTAGTGTCACTTTTAATCAATTTAATGCATCCTTGACAAGAAAAAAAAAAAGAAAAGTCCAAAACGTGTGCACGGTAGTGTTTTTTTTCATTCACAAGTTTAAATTACATGTGTACATTTTTACTGCGATAAAGAACATCATAAATTCATATTCAGATTGCACAATAGAAACAATAATAGGCATGGAAGCTTTATGAGATCCTTGTGTGCTTGAACTTTCTGTTCACTTGTTTTGCTTTTGAAGAGTCTGGAAGTGTTCAGTGTGTCATGACCGTAAAAATGAAACACAAAGTGCTGCCAGTGAAGTGTAAAGATGAGGCAAGAGCCCTCAATGGACAGCAGCATCACAATCACACAGTGAAGGGCAGACGTCGCCTCGGTCGTGTGACTCTGTGTCTGAACATTTATGTATAGCATGTGTATGCAAATAACTAAAAGGTCTAAACTATCAGTGTAGCAGATGCAGCAACATGTTGATCATTTAAAAGCCTATCAAACATGATACAGTAGATTTTATAGAGATTTATAACAGATTTTCTCCATTCCAAGAACTTCATTTGCATGTCTGACCCCACAAACGTCTGCGAACTAGAGACAGATTCTTAAAAATCTCTGCATGAGAACAAATTAACTGAGGGCAGCTACTGCTTGAGGATATTATATAACTTAAGCAGGTTGGTGGTTATGACCTTCAGACAACTTTGGGTCCCAGACAGTTGCTAGTCTTGTTTTGATGATAAAGAGTACACTAAATTCAAGCTATTTCACACTTAAAATGTGCCAGATGTGGTCAACACTTCTTTAATAGCAGAACAAATATCACAGCTAGTGCTCCATCACGTGTTAGTCTGAGCGTACGGAGGCCTCAGGTTGTGTGTTTGCTGTCATTTGATTAGAATAGGTGACTTTATTCTAAGAATTCAGTTTTTATTAAACTATAATATCAATCTGAATTCTCAGAACGGTCTATTTCAGTCCCCTGCTAATATTCCTATGAAGCCATTATCAAAGACAAACCCGTTTTATAAGATTAATAGTTAACATGAACGTCAAAGCTCTGGTTATGACTCTGTTAATTTTTTAAGGTTATAAGTTTGCACACTTCTTAGAAACGTCACGGGTCAAATCTTTACTGTCAAGTGCACATATCTGCACGAGCTGGAAACATCCTGTCAGTGTACTTAAGACTATTTTTAGTGGGTTTTGTTTTTGACAATAGTGCGAGTTGTACTGTAGACACTTGTTCAGTCGGATATGAGGGCTGTTGTTTTTATTATGTGCCACTTTAGGTTTCCTTGCCTTCCATATAAATACTGTTTATCAGGTGAATGAAAGGACAGTATCTGCGTCATAATTCACCTATAAGATCTGGATGCAATGGACAGATAATTGTTGCTTTTGCACTTTAAACAAGAAAGCTTCCGTTCAAAACCTACATGTGAATGTGAAACTGCTTGTGTGCTTTCTTCGCTATTAAAGAATTAATAATGAATGCACATTAGAAATTAATAATAAATGCACATATTAGAAAATAATAATGAATGCACATTAGAAAATAATAATGACACTGCACATTAGAAATTAATAATGAATGCACATTTAGAAATTAATAATGAATTCACATTAGAAATTAATAATGAAAGCACATTAGAAATTAATAATGAAATTACCTTAGAAAATAATAATGAATTCACATTAGAAAATAATAATGAATGCACATTAGAAATTAATAATGAATGCACATTAGAAAAATAATAATGAATGCACATTAGAAAATAATAATGAATGCACATTAGAAATAATAATGAATGCACATTAAGAAAGTAATAATTAACGCACATTAGAAATTACTAATGAATGCACATTAGAAAATAATAATGAATGCACATTAGAATTCCAGTCAAAATGTATTTATTCTGATGCTCCGTACCCATGTTTTGAATACCATAATTACTGTATATTTTGCATTTCTTAATTGTAGAGATTTATAATATAATATAATATATATTTTATGTGACTATATCATTTCATATACCACTTTAAAGTGACTACTATAGATTATATAACAAAGAAGTATATAACTAATTAAACTATATATATATCTTTGTTATTAAATAGCTCCCTCCTGTGGCTGAGATAAGTGCTATAACTGATATCAGTTTCCACCAATAAAAAGAAGAATGCTCGTCCACCGACAATGGCAAATCTAAGCCAATGGGGATTTGTGAGGGTCGAAGAGTGGGCGGGACTTCAGCCATTTGCGTCCGCGGACGTTGTTGTTGGAAGAGAAGTCGATTCAAGAAGCCATTACGCTGCGCAACTGTGTCAGGACAAAAACGTACAATTTCTACGTATTCTACGCAATTTTATATCACCTCCCCCCAACCTCTTAAATCCAATTAAACACATTATGGCATCTCAGGCCAAAAAGAGAAAAACTAATTTCTCCGAAAGGGAGGTGGAGATCATCGTGGAGGAGATGGAGAAACAAAAGCACATTTTGGTGAATCATTTTTAACGCGGGCGTCACGCACATCGCCAAGAATAGCGCGTGGGTGGAGATCCTGAAGCGCGTGAACGCCGTGAGCACCTGCCATGCGCGAGCTCGCGGAGGTCAAGAAGAATGGTGTCCGATCTCAAGACGGAGGTGCCGGCGCAAAGTGGCGCAGGCGCGGGCGGCCATGGAGGGCAACGGGAGACTGCAGCAGCGTGCCGGTCATCCTGAGCTCCATGCAGCAGCGCATCTGCAATCTGCTGGGAGAAACGACCATCATCAGCCTTCCTGCGGCGGAGATCACGGTGCCCATCAGCTCCGCCGCCGCCGCCGCGTTAACGCAGAGTAAGACACTGGCGTGACTGCTGCGTAACTCCACACGCGTAGACTCCTACACACTCACTCAGACGGAGCCAGGGTTTGAATATGAGTGAGGTCTGGGGTTTGGTTAAGAATTGTGATGTATAGTAATAACCCCTACATAACAAATCATTATATACACTAACACTTTAAAAGAGACAGACTTTTGTGAAAGATGTTTGTTTTATTTACTGCATTAAAATTTCGTAAGATTTTACTGTAGGTTAGGGGTGGATCATTTATCAGTTTATTGATCATGCAACAATGCATATAGTTTTGTCATTAATAATCATTGCTATATAGATGTCTAGTGCTCTTATTTGCATGATTTGTGAAAACTTTACTGAATGACATAACAGGAGACTTTCTTCATAGAAATTCACTTAAAACAGACCAGTTGTTTATGTAATGCAAACATGGTTTTAGTTCCTGAACGCTTTGGAACTAGAGACTAATTGTTGGTCTCTTTTTAAAGACGACTTGTAGCGAGATTATTGCTGAAGTTTAAAGAAACTTAAAAGTATATATAAAAAAGTTATAGTAGTTCAAGTTAACAGTGAAGATAATGTAGTACACTATTTTTAATTTTATACAAAATAAGTATTTATAAAAAATGTTGCACTCTGAAAATAATCTAAAATTAAAGCCATATGTCTAATCAAGTTTATGTTCCAAATTTGAAGTCGATATCATCAAAATTGTGGTTCCTGTGAGATCTTGTTTGGGCACTGTATCGAAATAACCACCGGGTTACACCTAAACACTTTTTTTCCATATCTGGAACCTTGACCGTCAGATATTTCCAACTATGTGTTTCGTCTCTGTTACAAAAAAAGTCAACAAATATGGAACCTTGACTGTCAGAGCTTTCCTTTGATGTGTTTGTCAAGATGACAAAAAGATTTGATTTTCTAGAACACACGCCACAAAATCTATATATCTAGTCTATATATGTTTTTAATATTGGGATTGTGAGATATGAAACTTAAAACCTTGAGAAAAAAAAGTGTCAAAATTATGAGAAAATGCGAGAAAAAAAAAGTCCAAATTGTGAAACAAAACCCCAGAATTGCTAGAAAAGGTCCAAATTTTAAGATATAAGCTCAAAAATTGTGAGGGAAAAAGGTCCAAATTGTGGAACAAAAACCCAGAATCGCAAGAAACGTCCAAACTGTAGGATATATACACAATATTGTGAGAGAAAAGTCCAAAATTGTGCAATAAAAACCTAAATTGTAAGGAAAAAGTCCAAATTGTAGGATATAAACTTAAAATTGCCGCCGAGAAAAAAAAAAATCAAAAATTCTGAGATATAACCTTAGAATTGTGAAGGGAAAATTCTAATTGTGAGATTATAAAATCAAAATATGCAAGAAAGAAGTCCAAACTGTGAGATTAAAACTCAAAAATGGGAGAAAAAAAAGTCAGAATTGTGAGATATAAAACACAAAACTGCAAGAAAACGTCCAAATTGACAGATAAAAATGTCTCATGTAAAGAAAAAAGGCCTTGTAAAGATATGAATGGTAATTAAAATCTACAGGACAGAAATAGATAAGTGTACTAAAAATAAGCACTTAAATGTTCAATTTTAGATGATGCTTTCTTAGTGTGAAAGAAGACATGATATAAAAGCAAGATTACAGTCCTTAGTTTTGACTGCTGTGTCAAAGTGATGTAATCCTGAAAGGAAAAAACTATCATTTATGGTTTAAACTTACATTTTGAGTTTTAAAAATTGAAATTAAACATGTGATTCTCTCTTCATAGGCATTCAGCCAGCAGCCGCAGCAGCGTTGTGAGATAAAAACTCTTGCAGGTACGTTTTTAGCTTGACTTATGATCTTCATCTAAGCCTATTTTTGGTTTATAATAGCACCCCTGGACCATAGAACCATTCAGCAAGGGTCATTTCTTAAAACTGAGATTTATAAGTCATCTGAAAGCTGAATAATTAAGCTTTCCATTGATGTGTGGGGTTTGTTAGGATAATATTTGGACAATATTTGGCTGAGATATACAACTAAAAAAAAAAACCCCCGTAAATTACATAATTTACATAGATGCAAACTCCTCACCTTTCAGTGACAACTCATTTTTTTGAGATCAAAATAGGTCATCTATTAGATTTGCTTAGATCCAATGAAATTGTTTTTATTAAGGGTACTTGTGATCTTACAAGGGTAAATAAAGAACTGGTTGTTTCAATGAGTTTTGCATAGTATTTTCCTTACTCTTTACTTCAAAAACGATGTCTAAAAACAGTAATATTTTATGTATTTGAGGTCTGAGATGTGGGAACGATGGAGAGAGAGAGAAAGGGCAAACATTTTGCATTTTAGGTCAGCATTGCCATCTAATCAGCCAATATCGTCTTAAATAACAACTTCATCTTTTATAACATGAGATTTTGACCAAATATATTTCAATCTTGATTTTTTGTAAAATGTTGCAACAATATTAGGGATGCACGATATGGGGATTTTTTGCCGATATCCGATATGCTTATATTTTAAACTCATTTTGTCTGATACCGATACCGATATTTTTCCTCTTGTTTGGAAACAACACCAAGACTCTCCTGTGCAGAAAGAAATTATAAGCAAACTATTAAAAAATTTTGGTTACGTCTTTAACAGAACTTATTTGTTAGAATTAAATAAAATAACAATGAAGTTTTTTGACAGTACATTGAACTTTTTTATAATAACTATAGCCTAATAAAACTATATCAATCGCTGCATGTTTTTTCCCACACTTATTATTTTTCTTCTTATCGGCATAATTTTTCATAAAGGCCGAAGTTTACATTTAAAGCCATTATCTGCCGATATCAGTCCGATAATATCGTGCATCCCCTAAACAAGATGATTTATTGTATTTATTTTTTGTGAAAAATAACAGTTTTCGGACATATAAAGATTAAAATATATATTTATCCAATCCTATGCCCCTTCTTACCCCAATCCTACTCCCCTTAATACCTTAATACTCCTCCATTTAATATCCTGCATGCATACCTGTTTGCATCTCTGAATTTTAGTCAACAGTAACTAGTTACTTCCCAAACTGAGGGTCACATGTGTGTGTGTGTGATTATTCCTCCGCAGCCGAGACGACGTACCACACGCTGGAGGAGGGCATGGTTGGAGTACTGCAACCACCGAGACGCCGGTGTGACCGTCACCAACAGAGGCTCCGGTGGAGATGTTGGCGCAGGCCGAGTGCAAAAACACAGGAAACTGAAGAGCCGCATCGCCTCAACTCGGCCAAACTGCTGCAGGAGCACCGCCTCACCAACCTGCACGTGCGCGAGATCGCCCAGCACCTGGAGAACCAGAGCGACCATGCTGCAGATGATCCGCCGCTCGCAGGAGGCCCCAGGCCTGCGCGCAGGAGAGACAAGCCCAGGCTCTGGAGGGGACGCAGGCCGCCCTGCTCGCCCTCCCCTCCAGATGTTCAGACCCGCTCGGAAGGAATTGAGGAAGTTTCTGCAGAGCGCCAACAGCGCAAAACACTGCTCCGCCGGCTGCCGCAGAGAACGGAGAAGGAGCGCCGCAGACAGAAGACGCACAATAGAGACCTGCGTGTGTGTGTTGTGTGAGTCTGGTCTAGAATAGACTGTAAATTATTGTACAGCACGGTGGCCATCAAATAGTTTGTGCTATATGTGTGTGATGCTTCAGGGACTGCAGTGAAATGAGGACTTTTATGAGCGTTTTAACACGAAGAAGTGGCCAAAATATGAACAAAAGACCTTTTTTGCTTTTGACAATTTGAAGATACTGTTGAAGTCTTTTCAGTTTAAGTTGCTAAAAAACATTTAATTTATTTTTGGTGTGGCAACTGACCCTAAAACAACAATTCAGAGACTACAGAGAAACACAGTTTCATGAGGAGGAAGCAGCGGTTCCAGCGACGGAAGGAAGACTTTGTGGAGGCTTTTGTTTCTTTAGCTTGTGAGAATTTGCCATTTTTATTAAGTATGCTAAATTAAAGAAACTCTCCCACAGGTACAAGTTCTTCATTTGTGATTTATTGATGCTTAAAAGTCTGATGTGTGCCACAGGCTTTTACTGTAAATATTATCCATTGACATTTACATTTACTTTGGGGTATATTTGTATTTTACTTAACCACGGAATTAACAGCTGATTAACTGTTACTCTGACCCAAATTACAGTTGGAAAAACATACATTTACATCATACTTCACTAATTACCATGGATTAAATATTTCTGCCCTATATCAAGTTTTTTTCTCTTTTAGAAAAACAGCCATGGAAATGCAAATAATGGATTTTTGCTTTTGCCTCTGGAGCAAATTGAAAAATGGTTTATTATGCTATAGTTCACTTGAGAGCCAATTTTTGTGCTCTTAAAAAGGCCAGGACGTTGCGCATTGGCCAACAAGTCAAAGTCAAGTCATCTTTATTTATATAGCGCTTTAAACAAAAAAGATTGCGTCAAAGCAACTGAACAACAATCAATTAGGAAAGCAGTGTGTGTCAATAATGCAAAAATGACAGTTTAAAGGCCAGTTCTCATTTGAATTAAGTGATGTCTTCATGCAGCTCAGTTCAGTTTTAAATAGTATCTGGGCAATAATTTGCAATCAAATCAATGTGATATCGCTGTTAAATGAAAGTGTCCCCAACTAAGCAAGCAAGAGGCGACAGCACCGGCAAGGAACAAAAACTCCATCAGTGGGACAGAATGGAGAAAAAAAATGAGGGTTCATTTCAAAATAATGAATCATCATGAAACATCAATACCTGAATTTTATACTAAGTAAATTTTATAGATATAGTTTATTTATAAACAGCCTTCCCTTCCCCAAAGACTGCTGCTGCTGGAAACAAAATCTGCTGTGCTGAAGTGTGTTGAATTTCACTCTTTAAAATATGTAAAAATCATCTTTAAAGAAATTACAGTTAGTTTTTACTTTCATTATATGTTGTTACTTTTCATTTGTACATCGATTAGGAGTTTTCTCTGATACAGTTGTCCATACCTTAATTAAAACAATATAAAAATAATTTCCCTTAATTTTTAGGGTCACTAGTAGCTTTTTACACAGCTTGCATGTAGGTGACTTTTTCAGGAGAGGGAGACAAAGTGCGCCATATTTCATCTGAGGGACTCCATACTTACACTTTTGACGGAGAAATCAGCTTTTTCCCTTGATTTCTTGGTTATATGTATTTTTCTGTTCATCTTTAAAAATACTAAAGTATTTTAATATCAGTGTACTCGTATGTTCAGTTAGTACTTTTAATGTATATAAAATAGCCAATAAAAATGTTTAATATATTAAATACCGTATTTTTGAAATATATAAGTAAATGATTAAGACTATGATATTCACTATGTGTAGCTTTAGGACTGAGACTTGTGATAGCCACGTTGTATATATTGCTCTTTTGTTGATTTTGACTTGCTTCCCGTTGTCATCATTTGTAAGTCGCTTTGGAATAAAAGCATCTGCTAAAGACTAAAATGTCAAAATATATACATATACCAGTCAAAAAGTTTTTGAAACAGTAAGTTTTTTTGAATGTTCTGGGCTTTCCAACAAACTAAGCCTGCATTTTTATTTGATCCAACAGTAACCACGCCAAAAACCAGTAATATTTTGACTATTTAAAAAAAACGTTTATTTTTGGAAGATATTTTAAAATGTAATTATTGTTGTGATTTCAAAGCTGAATTTTTAAGCACTCATCACTGTGAAGTCACCCGATCCTTTAGAAATCATTATAATATTCTGGATTTGCTGCTCAAAACAAAAAAAAACATTTATTATTATTATGTATAAGTGTTGAAAACAGCTGAGCATAGTTTTTTTTTTCAGGGATTCTTTAATGAAAGTTCAGAAGAACGCTTTTATCTGAAATAAAAATTTTTTGTAAAAACATCATCACTTTGATCAATTTTTTTTGAAAAAGCATCCTTGCTAAATAAAAGTATTAATTTCTATAATTTTCCCTTCCAAAAAAAAAAAATTAAAAAAATATTATACTGACTCCAAGCTTTTTTTGAAATGGGATGGTGTATATTACAAAACTTTTTATTTTATTTAAGATAAATGCATGATTCTTTGGGATCTTTTTCTATTTCATTCAAACTCAATCCTGAAACAATCCATAAAAATATCAATCAGCACAACCGCTTTCAACAAATGATTCTAGAGAAGCAAATCATCCTATTAGAATGATTTCTGAAGGCAAATCGGCCTATTAGAATGATTTCTGAAGATCATGTGACACTGCAGACTGGAGTAATGATGCTGAAAATACAGCTGCCATTCATCACAAGAAAAAATTAAAATTTTAAACACATATTCAAATAGAAGGCAGTTATTTTAAATAGTAAAAACATTTCACAATATAACTGCTTTTGCTGTATTTTAGATCAAATAAAGCAGGTGCCCCGGCTTGGTGAGCAGAAGAGGATTCTTTTATAAAACATAAAAAACTTTTGTACATATATATATTTACTCTATATACAGCTGTATAAAAACAGACATATGCATATGTATTTACATAATACTTGAGAACGAGGCAATAATTAAAGATGGAGAATGAATTACAGAACACAGGTGATGATTCATGTGTTATCTGTTTTAAAGCTGGAGATGGCACATGGAGGAAAAAATCTGTTGTTATGTCTAGATGTTCTAGTGCGCAGAGAGATATGTAGTGTCTGCCTGAAGGGAGAAGTGCACACAGGTTTTTGTGAGAGGGGTCTGTGATGATGTTACCTGCCCGTTTCTTCACTCTGGAGTCTTAACAGTCCACTGCAGCCGTCTTAAATCTGATTTGCCGGGCCTCTTTCACAATGAGTCAATGTGAATGTCCCACTTCAGGTCCTGAGAGATGGTAGTTCCTAAGAACTTCAATGACTCACTGAGAAGGGGGAGAGCAGGGGGGTTTCTGTTTTGAACACTATATAGCCCCTCTCTCCCTCTCTCACTCTCTCTCTCTCTCTCTCTCTCTCTCTATATATATATATATATATACTTACCGGTCAAAAGTTGGGATCAGAACGGTTTTGAATGTTTCTTACAGGAGTTTCTTCTGCTCATCAAGGCTGCATTTATATGATTAAAAATACAGGAAAAAAAAATATAATATTGTGAAATATTATTATGATGTAAAATAATGTTTTTTTTATGTTAATATACATCAAAATCTAATTTATTGCTGTGATGCAAAGCTGTTTTTTCAGCCTCATTAATCCAGCGTCACATGATCTTCAGAAATCATTCTAATATGCTGATTTATTATCAGTGATGGAAACTGTTGTGCTGCTTAATATTTTTTTGGAACCTGTAATACTTTTTTTATTTCGGGATTCTTTGATGAATAAAAACTTAAAAAGAAAATATTTTCTAACAATATACACTACCATTCAAAAGTTTGGGGGTCAGTAAATTTTTATTCCTTCTTTTTTTTAAAGAAATTAAAACTTTCATTTAGCATGGATGTGTTAAATTGTTAAGAAGTGATAGCAAAGATTTATATTGTTAGAAAAATATTTCTATTTTGAATAAATGCTGTTCTTTTTAACTTTTTATTCATCAAAGATTCCTGAAAAAAAAGTATTGCAGTTTCCAAAAAAAATATCTGTCAGTACAAACTGTTGCCAACATTGATAATTCTAATAATAAAATCAGCATATTAGAATGATTTTCTGAAGGATCACGTGACACTTTATACTGGAGTAATGATGATTTAAATTCAGTTTTGCATCACAGAAATAAATGATATTTTAAAGGATATTAAAATAGAAAACATTAATTCAAATAACAATAACATATATTAATATTACTTTTTCTTTATTTTATATCAAATAAAATAAACCTCATGGAAATAAAAAACAAAATAAATTTTAAAAAAAACATTAAAAGTCTTAATGACCCCAAACTTTCGAACGGTAGTGTGTGTATATATATATATATAAAATTACATTTGGAGAACAATACAAACTCTTATTAAATTATATTTAAAGCTTTTATCAATGGCAATATTAAAATAATCACTGACCGGAGATCAGTGTGTTTGTGTTTGTGTGTGTGTGAGAGAGAGAGAAAGGGGCGGAGCTTCATAATCCCTGTATAGTAATCCAAACAAACTGATCCGCGGACAGAATCTCATCTCATCCAAACACAGGAGACAGAAACACTTGGGACACGACTGTGTCTCTCGATTAGTGTTAATGCTGCGAATGTGTCAGAGCTGGAGAGTTTATTACGCTGCGCGAGGATCGGTGAGAAAATCCGACGGGTGCGTGAACCGAACAAACCTGACAGGAATTTACAAAACGCTTTTTTTTGCTAAACACAACGATTCATATAGTCAACCGGTGAATATTCTTACCGATTTGATGACGTGTTACTGTTTACATGTTCTCTCACGTTAGTTGTGATGTGTGTTTTCCCTCCCCTCACAGATGATCGATGAAAACATGATCCGCAGAGAGAGCTTCAGACAGAATAAACCGTTAAAAGCGCTCGGTTCAAACTCTAGACTTCACTGACGATCAAAACCATCTCGAGCTCGAGCTCATGGCGTTTCTCGTCAAGAAGAAGAAGTTCAAGTTTCAGACTCTCGTAACTCTGGAGGAGCTGACAGCTGTGCCGTTTGTCAACGGGGTTTTGTTCTGTAAGATCAGACTGCTGGATGGAGGAGATTTCACCGCTTCATCATCCAGGTAAACACCTCATCTTCATCATCATCATCATCAGTGCACGCTTATGTTGTTAAAACAATAGTTCTGGATGCTCTCACTGGATAGTGTCAGATAGTAATACTGTAGTCATGCATCACGGTGTTTACATGCTGCTCCAAAGTATTAAACCTGCATCTGAAGAGTACTTTTTAATGTAAAACCATGGTATATTAATTTTTGTACTGTACTAAAGTATTGCAATCTGATGCATTGTATTGCTATCACTGCCACCACAATGCTTTTATAAGGTATATGATAAAAAAAATAATATGGTTCTTGTCTTAAAATGATGCTACTACCTCTGCATTTTTTAAACGAATGGCTATTTTCTTTAAATTCTGCAGCAGATGTTATAGTTTTGAGTCATTTTTGAATTAGTCTATATTTTTATATTTTCTGTTTTCATTTTAATAGGTAACGTTTTGGTATTTTCTGTTTTGTTTTTGTCTTTTATTAGTTTTTTTTTTTTACGTATAATATATATATATATATTATATATATATATATATATAGATATATATATATATATATATATATATATATATATATATATATATATATTTTATGTCTATGGATTCTTCTGATTTTTTACATTTTAGTTTTAGCTTTTTTTGTACGTCCAAGTTAAACTAAATGAAAATGAGAAATGTTGCATTGGCAACTAGCTAAAATAGTAAAATAAAAAAATATATTCAGCTAATGTTTATTTAATTTCAAGTTATACAATTATTTATTTGTTGTTTACTGTAATAACTCTGCCATCTTAATTGTCAAGAAGCATTTATAAAAAAATTTTTGGCTGTGGGATTTTGAGTATTTGTTTCTAGAAGATTAAAAACACTTTTTATTACATCTCAGGTTCTTCTGACCATTGATTTGGTTCTGAAGTAACACTTCTAGAGTGTTGTGATTGCTATTATGTATCTCTTTCTCAGTTTGAGACGTTGCATGAGGATGTTGCTTGTGACATGTGATCAGAGGGAAGTGAAGATCATTTCCAGATGCAGTGTCTGTTGAATTGTTGTACTTTGTTTTTGTAGTCTGATACTGCTGTCTATATGTTTCACTTCATCCATTAATAGTGTGTTTAAGAGCTCCATCATGGATTTGTGTGTGTAATCTAGATATTGCATTTTATCGTTGTCTTTAGTTTTACTCATGACTCAATGCTGTAGTCTTTCAAACAAACTCTTACATTACACAAACACTGAGTTTAGGTTTCCTATAATCATAGTAAAGTAAATTCAGTCTTAAACTATGCATAGTCGTTATTTGAGTGTGATTTACTGCTCAGCTGTTGTTTTCCAGGCTGTGTCTTTTCTCCTCTGTGCTCATTACAGTCTGAGAATAACAGGAAGGACTCGCTGTCCTCCACATCAGTTGTTGTTTCATACAGCAGTTTTTTCCATCCGTGCATCCCGGTGTTTCACTGCAGGAGTCTAGTGTTGTGCTATTCTTTGCAATAACATGCTCTGATAAATCATTTGCATTTAAAGGAATAGTAAAAAAAAAGAAAAGAAAAGAAAAATGCTGAAAATGTGCTCACCCTCGGGTCATTCTAGATGTAGATGAGTTTGTTTCTTCATCAGATTTGGAGAATTGTAGCTTTGCATCAGTGTCTCAGCAGTGGATGCTCTGCAGTGAATGGGTGCCGTCAGAATGAGAGTCCAAACAGCTGATAACAGGGGTGCAAACAGCGCGCTTTTCGGCGGCTCTCGCTTTTTTCACGGCCGTCTGGGTGACTTGTGTGAATCGTGCAGATCCGAATAGTTTTTTTTTCCGGGGGGGGGGGGGGGGGTGTCTGAGAGTCTGAGAGTGTCGGATTATAATTTCACCATCAGTAATTCAGGATTGCCTCCACCAAAAAAGTAAATGAGCAAATCAGAACACTGCGCGCCAAAACAGCACTGGTTTCATGCGCGCTGGTGTGAACCACTATGTTTCTTCTCGCTGCGGTATATCTGCCACTGCAGCATTATTTCTCCCTGAGACCCGAGTTCGGCGCCGCGCCTTCCCGTTTTACTGGAAACTGGTGAGATCATCAATGACTGGACGTAAGGATATTTTTGGTTTATAATAATCTACTTACAATACGAACTAGTCATGTAATTTATTACACATTTTAACTAGGCCGAGGTAATATGTTGTGTGTCTGTGTGTAACCTGCTATCAATACGATTTAGCTACGTCAAGTTCACATGTAAAGACCTAACGTTAGTGCTAGCTAGCAGATCAAATTATGGATGACTGTAGCTACATAGAAAAAGTTGTTAGGCTCGAAATTACAACCATTTTGGTCGCATGTGCTCGTGAAAAAAAACATGTAATCCGTCGATATATACGGTAACCTAAAAATATATTTCAGGAGTAGGAAGTACTGCTAATTTGTGCGAGTGCAAATTAATGGTTGTGGTGCTAACGTTACCTGTTTCATTTTGTAAGCCGTCAGTAAAAAGAGGTAGAACAAGCCAATGCTGATAGTTAGGATGTTTTATTAATATTAATTAGGGATGGGGGAATTAACGCGTTAATCTTTGCGATTAATTTGAAATGTTTAACGCTTTAAAAAAAAAAACGCATTTAACGCAGCACTTTTTTTGCCTCGTTTTAATGATTTCCTGTTGCGGCTGCTATTGAAAAGCCGAAAATATGTGGATCGGGTTTCATTCTCGCGCAGCTTTCATGAGCGGGGTCTTTTCCGCTCCGTGTGCGCCGCGCACTCTCTGGTCGTGTGTCTGTGTGTGTGTGTGTGTGTGTGTGTGTGTGTGTGTGTGTGTGTGTGTGTCGGCGCGCAGCGCTCTCTGCTCAATGTCCGACTCCGTGTTTGCGCTGCGCGTTCTGCTCTGTCGTTCACGGCCCAAACGCTCCAATCATGTACCGATCAAGCACTGGAAAAGCAAAGTCTGCTCAAATAAGGTGAATTTCTCTGTAGACTTCTGTTTGCTGAGCTGGTTATAGTCATGCTGGGCAACAATGTTAAAGGAATAGTTTACACCCAAAAATGAAAAAATCTGTCATTTTCTCTCCCTCAAGTTGTTCCAAACCTGTATATTTCCTTTCTTCTGCTAAACACAAAAAAAAGGTATTTTAAAGAAGGTTGGTAATTAAACAGTTGCTGGTCCCCATGAACTTCCATAGTATTTTTTTTTCCTACTAGGAAGTCAATAATGGGTTCCATCAGTCGTTTGGTTACCGACTTTCTTCAAAATATCTTCTTTTGTGTTCAGCATAAGAATGAAAAAGTCATAAAAGGTTTGGAAACAACTGAGGAAGAGTAAATGATGGCAGAATTTTTTATTTGGGGTGAAACTATTCCTTTAAAATGACCTGCTCTGATCACATGCTCTGGAAATAATAGCTTTTTTTTAGGACTATAGTTTATTTTTATAATTAGTAAAAAAAAATTTGTAAAAAAAAAAATCTTAAATTGATTATGTTGATTGATTATTGAAAAAGATTAATACATTGATATATTGATGTTTAATATATTTTAATATATAGGCTATTTTATGTTCCTTTTTTTCGGTGATTCTAAGTTTAATTATTGATGATTACAAGCTTGGAGGAAATGCAATTAATTACAGCAAATTGTGCAATTAATTAGTAATTTTTTTTAATCGATTCCCAGCCCTAATATTAATACACATCTTATTTAGTATTATATAGAATATATAATATAATAATATTGGTGGCAATGTAAGTCTATCTGGATAATTTGCCGCTGGGCGGGGGCTTCGATTACCTCTCTCTTTTTTGACCATACATGTGTTTGCACCCCTGTGATAAAAACACCACAATAATCCACACCACTCCAGTCCATCAGGTAACATCTGGAGAAGACAAAAGATTAAACAAATCCATCAAGACTGCACAGATCAAACAATGTTTACAAGCCTAAAGTCCAAAAAAGCTCTAAACAAATATGTGGGTGGAATTTTGAAGTGAGAGACAACAGGAGATGGACTTTATTGGTCATATTTTAGCCGGAAGCCACAGTTTACAGTTTAAAACCTCTTAATGATGGATTAGTTTCTTACAAACACACAGCATTTGTCTTCTCCATAGAGCTGGGCGATATATCGCATGTGTTTGTCACGCGCATTTCGTCAGTAAAGCCGGTTCCCTGATTACCGCTAAATCACCATCACCTGCTTTCAAATGGAGCGGCATTTAATATACAGAGTCGTAGATCACTGCCTTCGATAATGAACGCGATATTGCGTAGCTTGTCAGTGATCTACTTTACTGCGCGTGACAAACACATGCGATATATCGCGATATATCGCCCAGCCCTGCTTCTCCAGATGTTAGCTGATGGACTGGAGTGCTGTGGATTATTGTGATGTTTTTATCAGCTGTTTGGACTCTCATTCTGACGGCACCCATTCACTGCAGAACACCCATTGCTGAGACACTGATGCAATGCTACATTTCTCCAAATCTGATGAAGAAACAAACTCAAACTCATATTCATCTTGACTGACCTGAGAGGGAGCAAATGGTCAATGTTTGGGGTTAACTATTCCTTTAAATTTTGATTTGATGTTGACAGATCTGTTTCTAGCTGTTAAGAGCTTATGAGAGAACCAGTGCCAGACCACAAGCTCTAAAAGTCTCATTTATTTCTTTTTAACATTCTCATTCAAGTCACACACGTTCTCCTGTCTCCCACCCTTCAAGCACACACACACACACACACACACACACACACACACACACACACACACACACACACACACACACACACACACACCTCCCTCAGCACATAAACCGCTTTTGTTTCAGTGGAGTCCTGTTGGTTTTCAGGAGGAAGTAGACAGACAGAGACGTCCGTGGACGTGAGTGAGAGGAAGTTCACAGATCAGACTGTAGTTTGTCTCACTCTCTTTGAGCCTGTTGGGTTTATCATCCTGCTGTTTGCTTATCTAGATTTTGAGGATTGCAGGATATTGTTGAAATGCATTTGGAAACGGAAAGTTGCTTTTGTTTTGCAGGATGTTTGGTGTTAATGTGGTGTTTGGTTTCACACGGTTTCAGACAGATGACAAGAACAGGAGGAACGAGGCCATCACCCGCAGACACAGCAATAAATTAGACGTTTGACGCAATTTTATTGCTGGGTGATTTGACTAGTATAATTATTCATATAATTCATTTCACATCAGTTTCAGTAAATCAATTCAGAACTCAATGATTTACTCCAGAATAAGTGCCTGCATAGCATTTTTCATCAATACATTTTTTTTAGTAGCAATATATGGAGGTAAAGAATGCTGTTTATGGCTATGAATTGTTATATTGATGCAAATTAATGTAAATGATCAACTATAATCCTTCCTTCTGTCCATGTAGTGAAAAAAGGGTAGAAAACATTCCCTGATTTATTTTTAGGTATTTTACTGTTTTTAGTTATTTTTTCAGCATTTATTCAAACTGTCAAAGTTACTAGTCAAAAGTGGCCGTTTTATTTTATGCATATATATGTGACCCTTGACCACAAAACCAGTCTTAAGTGTCAGTTTTTCAAAATTGAGATTTATACATCATCCGAAAGCTGAATAAATAAGCTTTGATGTGTGGTTCGTTAGGATCGGACAGTATTTGGATGAGATCCTGGAATCTGAGGGTGCAGAAAAATCTAAATATTGAGAAAATCATCTTTAAAGTTGTCCAAATGACGTTCTTAGCAATGCATATTACTAATCAAAAATGAAGTTTTTATATATTTACAGTAGGAAACTTACAAAATATCTTCATGGAAGATGATCTTTACTTAATATACTAATGATTTTCAGCATAAAAGAAAAATCTATAATTTTGACCCATACAATGTATTTTTGGATATTGCTACAAATATACCCCAAACACTCCTAACACCTCCATATTCACAAAATACAAATACAACTATTTCAAACCTAAAAAACTCAAAAAACACTGTCAGTTGCATAAACTAAAAATGAACTAAAAATTTATTTAAAGTAATGGTAGATTCTGGCATGCAGCACACACACACACACACACACACACACACACAAAAACACCTTTGTGTTGCTTTTTATGTTCTGCCAAGACAGTCATGCTTGTGATATGATTAAATGTTAAATACAAAATTAAAAAAAAAAATCAAGGAAGGTTATCTACACTTTTTTTTTTCCACTAAACAGACACAATTGTAGTTAATCATTTTCATTCATTTGCACCAATATAACAATTCATATAACCATAAACAGCATTCATACAATAAAAAATTGCCAAGTGTGCACTTCTGTAAACATTTTGTAGAATATAATTAATTTCTGAACAAAGCCATTTTTGATGCTAAAGTTTAAATGAGAGCTACAAATAAATATCTGTGAGCTTGAGATGAGCTTCTATGATGCATTCTTCAGAATGTATTTCCACAACAGTATCAAGTGTGATTCAAAAGAGCTGCGACCCCTTTAAATAGTGTTGGACCTATTTTTTAACAGCTATAAATTTTATCGAAATACTTACCTGACACACAAATGCAGATTGTTATTTATAGAAATGTAGTATTTTCCAATCCATGAGTTGTAGTTTCTTATAGGAAGTTGGGTGGGCCGAATCTTCGTTAAGCAGCCTTATAATTAGGAGGGTTTGGCCTGCAGTTAAATTAAAAGCATCTCGTTCCTCATACGCCTGTGTGAGCGATGGATTTAGAAGGTTTACTAATTTTGTACATTGAACAACAACAAAAAAACCTCATATATAAAAAACATACTCCCCAGTTATGTAACCAAAACCTCTCAGTTTGTATTATACACTGTCATTCGGGATCATCAGGCTCTGCGCTTAAAAGTGTCCAGCCACACGCCTTAGGTTTGATTCATGATTTTTACAAGAAGAATTTACTCTGTCTGTTTACTACAGAATTTATCATATTCAAGGTAATGTGGATGTGCATGTTGCATGGATTGCTTTTTTGGTTCCTTTCCATAAAAGCAACATGAAATTGGTCCGTATGAGCTTTTTTGCATGCAACAACAACAAAACAAAAAAAAGTTTTTGGATTGAAGTTAATTTTTCCGTTCATGCAACCAACATGTTTTGGTTAATGATGAATTGCTTTACTCTGCTTGCAGGCTTTAAAGTTTTGTAAGTAGTGCTATTCATTGTAATAGGTTGAAAACTTTTTACTTAGTGCAGCTTTAGTTTTTAGTCTTTTAGATGATGATTTTTTTGGACGTCTTTTCTAAAAAGCAGCATAACTATCTGTAGTTTTAGAGCAGGTCTGCTGTGCCGCTTTTCTTGAAAGGTTAACCATAAAAAGCACAAACCACTGGGTGTGTGGATCGCCCCATGCACCAGCCTTTTGCCACATGTACAGTTTTCCTCTAACTTGTGAAACCTGCGTGTTTTTCTCCTGACAGGCTGTAGTTCAGTTTAATCACAGGGTCAGAAATACGAGCTGCTTCTGTTACAGGTACTCGTGATCACAGCGCTTCAAAGATTAACCATTCTGATGAATAAAGTCAAGATGAAAATGCAGATATTCCCCTTCAAATTAAATTTAGACATGCTGCAATTGTTTTAATTCATCCGTAAATATGTTCTTCAGAAAAAAGTGAAAAAGATTTTACAGTACTCGTGCATTGGCTTTGGCACTTGAAATTAATTTTTTTAAAATGTTTTTGAAAAAAAGTCTTCTCTGCTCACCAAGGCTGTATTTGTTTGATCAAAAATACAGTAAAAGCACTGAAATATTATTACAATTTAAAATAGCTATAGACTTCCTTTTTAGAAAAAGTTCAGTTAATACCAAAACATTCAATGCTTTTTTTTTTCTTCATCATTTATGTATGAGTTTGAATTACTCTTAATGAACTGATTCACCCCAGATGCTGGCACTAAAATAAATAAATAAATAAATTACAAAAAAAAAAACATAAGTAAGCAGCTTTCCTCAATTTTGAATTATATTTAAACTAATTTGTACAACAGTATTGTGGATCAAACATGTTTTAATATAGATTCAAAATAATGCATAATACTATGGAAGCTTGTTTCCGCCACAGGACAAAAATTCAGTTCTCGAAAAGAAAAAAATGGTAAGATAAAAAATGCTCGTACCTTTACTATTTTTATTCTGTGGCAGAAATGTAAAAATTGTAAGATGTAATCACAAAATCCAGGAAATAAATCTAAATTATGTAAGTTAACGTTAGAATTCAAAAGTAAAATCAGTTAAAAAAAAAATTGAGCATGTTGCCTAAACCCACATCCAGGAAAAATATCAAAATTGCGAGAAGAGCTTTCTTCTGGTCTTCCTCTGTCAGTTGGAGGAACCTCAGCTCTTTCACCAAACCTCTTAAGACATAGAGGTTTTTCTGCAGCCATCCAACTGCAGTGTGCAGGTCTTTTTTATCCTTGGCTCCTGAATGAGGTGTACAAACAAATGGAATGAAGTGTTGGAAATACCTTCAATAATACTGTGCATTCAGTAACACATAATACTAAAAAGTCATGAGCTTTAGTCAGGATTTAACAAGTTTTTGATGGTTTTTGTGCGCCTCTTTGAGATATAAAAAACATACCCTGCTGCAGATTTCAGTCACCTGCTCTTCCAGCAATTGCACACTGTGAGGACATGTTTCCTGTGAAAAAAATTATGGTAATTTGTAGTCTGCTGGAAAGAATAAAACATAAGCGAGAAAAAGTTACCTTTCAAGAGCAACATTTTCCAAGAGAATGCGGCACCACCATTTCAGTATTAGAGGAAAATCAAACTGGCAAATAAGGAAAAGCAAATATTAATATATAATCAAATTGAATTAGGTCAAAATTATCTTTTCAAACAACAACTTACAGCTGTGAAATCAAAGGGCATCTCAAGGTCCATGTACAGAGCATACTGAAAAAAACAATTTAATACAGAGGTCAAGGAAAGCACTTTTGTTTATCCCATTCTATTGAAAATGAAAGTTATATCATCTAATCTAATTAATCACAAACTACATTTGGGCTGTGAAAACCCCCCAAAAAGAAAGAAATATTTATTTGATTCAACATAAAATGTATTACACGTTTAGGCTACAAGGGCCTAACATAAACTATTCAACATAAAAGAAGATAATTTGAGAAAACATTTCATCAATGCAATGGAAGTCGTTGGTAACCAAAACAGACTTTGTTACCGACAGTCTTCAAAATACCTTTTTTTATTGTTGCACAAAAAGAAAAAGTAAGTCATTCAGGTTTGAGTAAATGATGACATCATTCAATTTTGGGGGGGTGGACAATCCTTTAAAGTGGTTTAACCCCCTTTTTTTTAAATTTAAATAATACTCTAAATAACTCAGAATTCAGGAAAAAAAACATAAAAAATTGTAAGTCGTAAACCAAAAAATCCAGGAAAATATCAAAATTGTGAGATAAAACGTTAAAATTCAAGAAAAACCAGTAAAAATTTTGAGATGTTGCCTAAAACCCCAAAATCGAGGGAAAAATGTCAAAATTGCGAGATACAAACTCAGAATTCAGAGAAAAACCATAAAAATTGTAACTCGTAAACAAAAAAAATCCAGAAAAAAAAAAAAAATTGTGAGATAAAACATTAGAAATAAAAAAAAAAACAGTTAAAACTGAGATGTTACCTAAACCCAAAATCAAAGAAAAACGTCAAAATTGTGAGAGATATAAACTCAGAATTCAGAGACAAACCATAAAAATTGTAAGTTGTAAACAAAAAAATCCCAGGAAAAAGTAAAATTGTGAGATGTAAACTCAGATTATTAGAAAAACAGTAAAAATTGTGAGAGTTGTGAGAAAGGTCCTGAATTGATTTAAACAAGCTTCCGTCCGTACATTTCTTAGTATCTGTGACCCATAAAGCTCATTATGACTCACTTATAGAAGAGATCCTTGTTTTTCACTGACCATCAGATATGAACGGTTGTGCCGACTGTCAAATTTGCAGTGTGTTTTGTCTCAGACTTGCAGGTTCATAACTGCTGACTTGTGAATCTGTGTAAGCAGATTTTATGGAAACTGTTGACCGTGAGCAGCTGTCTCTTCCTGACCGAGACAATACTGGACGATAAGACTATACCATACACATCCAGGGCACACATATCGACGTGTTTCCGTGTTCTGCTTTGGGAACGCTCTTCTTCTCTCTGGCTTTTCTCTGTCCTCATTATTCAGTGTCCACACAGAGCAGACATTTTCAGGACTTCAGTCTGTCTCATCTGATTACTTCGGCTGTTTACCAGCAGCAACATCAGAGAAAGTGCCAGACATCACAAAACAGCGGGATAAGACGCTTCGGGTCGCATTCAGTCCCTATGGGGCCGAGTGAAATCCCCTGTTGCAATTAAATTTGAACGTTAAAACCTCACAAACACAAGATCTGCTTGCGTTTTTGCAATTATCAGTGATGTTTCAAAGGCCTATAAACCCACCAAAACGAGCACGACACGGACTTGTCATGATTCAGATCGGATATTCTGCTTGCTCTCGTAATGAGAGACGTGTCTTTAATGCTGTGAGCAGCTGGGCGGTTCAAAGGGTCAGTCGTTGACGGCTCCGAACTGTAAACGTCTTTGTGGGGTTTGCGTTATGTAATTGGCGCTTTAGGATTTATCGTTCGCATTTCAGAGCTCTCACTTCTCGATGTCCAGTAGATATAAATTCTTTGGAAACAGTGACATGCAGCCTCGGACTTTCTGTCCAGATTTGCGGTTGTGCAACTGCGTTTGTAAGTCATGCAAAGTCAGCCGGCTAATTGCAGTTGTGCTGCGACCTTTTGACCCCAGCTTTATAAAAGTCACGTGTGACCTTCATTGATTGACGCAGAGTTCAGAACGGTCAGTTAGTCATGTGCAGCTGATTGATTTAACTCAGTGTATTTCATTTAGAGGCAACTTTAATGTATGTCTCTTTTCAGCCTCTGTGTATGGATTTAGTTTGCGATGCATGTTTGTATGCAAAAAATGAAAGTTTTCTGCAGTCTTCAAAGATGCACTCAATCAACAATCTGTTCATATGTAATAGCTGACAAACAGTTATTAAGTGTTCAGGATGCATAAATCTCATTCAGTCAGGCGCTTTTTTCGTCAAGGGCAGCTATAGACGTCTTGTTTAGAAAATGTTCAGTTAATAACAAACACATTCTTTTTTGGGTAGTTAGTTTGACAACACTATTGTGAATCTCACACATTTTTATGTTGATTCCAAGCATTTTTCTAGTATCTGTTGAGACAAAAAGCTCATTATCTTGTAGAACAGATCCTAGTCTTTTGTCCAGTTTTAGCACTCTGTGCATGGATAGTTTTGATGCATATTGTATGCAAGAACAAGAAGAGATTTCTGATATCTCCAGTTCCAATTTGACTGACTGACTTGATTTAATTTTCTCAGAGCCATTGTCTACAGGTTTATTGTCAATCTGCTGAAAAAGTCAGGTTCACTCAGTCTGATGCAAACTTGCCCAGTTTTTTTCAACATGCTAACAAAATCTATAAAAGAGACACTCAAGTTTTGTTTGAATCATTTAGTAGCAAGTACTACACGACCTTGCACTTGCAGAACTGAATTTGATGATTAAAAATTTAAAGAAATAGTAAACTTAAATTTTAAAAAATCTCTTGAAATAATCTTAAATGTTAACTGATCAAAAAAAATGTAAAAAACTAAAACTTATTTTAATTTCAGCTAGTTGCTCAAGAAAACGTTTTCTTGTTTTGAGTTTAGTTTAACTAGATGTACTATAATTACCAAAACTAAATAAACTAATAAATACAATTTTAAATTCTATATAAACACACACACCGCACCCACACCCACACCCACACACACACCACACCACACACACACACACACACACACACACCCACACACACACACACACACACACTATTTATAATAGTTCAAATGCATTAAAATACAATTACAATGATTAAAAAACACAAAATAAACTAAACAACTAATAAATAAATGTATAAATTGATATCTAAACAACATTAAAAGATAATTACAAATTATAATTAAAAAATTAAAACTAAATTAATAAAATGTTGTTAAAAAATAAAAATATATTTAAAATATGATTAATACAAGTATAATAAAAAACTTACTAAATAAAAATACATATGCAAAATATATTAAAAAGATAATTACTTTTTAAAAAATAATACTAGTGAAAAATTATAAAAATAAAAACTATATAGAGAATATAAACTGTACTAGTATACTAAACTTTCCTCGCTGAAATGAGCCGACCCCTGTGTCCGTTAATCATCCTTCCCTTCTCCTGCGATGTCATGCGGTCAGAAGCTCTGTGTCCGCCAGCAGATAGTTAAAGGAAGGTCTGCAGTAGATGTCAGGCCCCGGTTGGATGTTTTGTCCAAGCGCGGTCAGGCGCTGACAACGGGCCGCCTGGACTCTGACACGGATGGGAGATAAGAATCCTGCTTTGAGCGACAGCACATTTTGCGCGATACTGAATCATCTGCAAAATCCCAGGGCTACAACAGTATACGCGCGAAGAGTGATCATGCGCGTCTAGGGCATGTCCAAATTGCTGAAAGACCTAAAATCGTAATTTTTGTACACATAACTATGATCAATCTACTCAAAAGGCAATAATTATGTCATCGTTATGGCTGCACACAATTAAATCGAAATTTTACTAGATCCGCGATTTACGCAATTATGGATGACCACAAGATTAAACGTAACTCGTACGTCAACTAGCAGGGTCAATTAATAGTTCAAAGACCCACTTAGGTGATTCTGCACACCGTAGAATATGCTTTTTTCTCTTTCTACATGTTATCTTAGGGGTATTTACATTGTTTTAAGTTTTAGTATAACATGTAATAGACCATTCATATATTGTCTTAACAACTTTTTGTATTTTAATAAAGAAGAACCAAATCACGATGTATTTTTGTGACCTTTGATGGCTTACATTACGATATAAAGTGCAACTAATCGGTTTTTTTTGGCAGTAGTTATTGTTTTTTCCAGCTTGTTTTGTTTCGATAAAAAAATATGGACTTGCAGGTTGCATCAAACTCAATTGGTAATAAACATCATGGCAAGTATGTAAATGGTGATAATCTAATTAATATCGGCAATTACAAGTTTCAAGGGAATAATCGACAATTATGAATTTTGGGAGTCAACAATTTAAAAATAATCGGTGCGCACAGCCCTCAATTTCAGTTAGGGGGCGGGAGCAAAAGTTTTGGCTTCTCTTTGAGGCCCCAAAGAGGGCGCAATCGAGCAAAATATTATAATGAGCATTGTTCTTCAAAGCACATAAAAGACACACCAGCTCTTGAAAAAAAAGTGCATAATGTTTTAAAATAAACCTATATAATGGAATTTAAGTAAAAACAGGGCATCATGTATGGTATGTAGTATGTATAGATATTAATAGCAAACTTGACACAAAGAAAACAATAAAAACCTACAGCAAAGTCAGTTCTAGATCAGATCGTCACAAAAGAGTAGCTTTACGTCATAAAAAAAAGTATATCTTATGGCTAGCGCTTATGTCTTTTGGTGGGCTAATGGGCATAAAACTGGCCATAAAGATCTTCAAGACATGTTTTTTAAAAGTTGGAAGCTTGGCATTAAATTTTTTATCAAGGTGGGCTTATCATAAACTTAAGGCCCTCTCATTTGTGTGGAGACGCGGGAGTGAAAGCTGTGATAGTATGTCACCTCTAGAAGAAGCAATAAATATGCGTTCTGGGTGTGAAACACGGGCTGGTTTCGGTTTTGTCCAGTAAACATTTATCACTTCTCTGCAATGAAATAAAGACGTGGCACATCTCCGTTCCCGAAAAAAAAAGATAAAAAAAACAAGAAGAGGAGGGAATACAAAAAAACCCCGCACCCGTCTATGCACACCTAAATTCAAATGGTCACTTGTTTCCTTGCAAATGTTGGATTTTATTTCAAATTCGACAAAAAAAAAAAGATATTCCAAATGCGTATTTTTTGTTTTTCATACGCGAAACACCGGTCTGCGTTCAGAATCCTTTTTGTAAAAGGAATTAATGCTTTTATTTTGGGCCACGAAGTTGGCACTGTCAGTTAAATCCAGCAGAGACGTGCAGCAATGTGCTGAGGGTGCATGTGGTCTGGATAGTCACAGTGGTTCTGTGGTTGGGGCGGTGGTGCAAGGTTGTGCGTTGAATGTGGCTTCATTGTGTGATTCATGTGTGGCTGGTGTGTCGCAATATGGGGGAGGATCACTGTCACTGTAACAGGGTTGGCCTCTCTTTGAGGAATAGAAGCCATCTGCTACCTGAGTACCCTTTGTTTGTAGGTCTCGGGTTTGTTTGCAGGGTGTTCACGTATCAGCGCAGCGCTACATCCGCGAGCGAGGAACAACCGAACCACAATCAGACTGACTGTGTGTTGAGACTGCTATTCAGTGAGTCAGCACACCAATGTATTTGGTGGTGTAAAGGATGTGGTCGTTTCTGGTATTAGAGGTTTCAGAGAGAAAAGTCCTCTTTAAAAAGCGAGTAGAAGATGCAATTTTTCCAAAGATTGGCTAATTTTCTTGTCCGAGTGCGGGCCGGCATTTCTAGATATTTTTTTTATATGTGTGATCTGCCGATAGCGATTTTTGGGCAAGAGTCGGCGCTTTTCTTTTCTAATGAACTATAATCAGCAGCACATTTATCCAAACAAAACGTGATTAGCTTTTCTTCAAAGGGCTAATTTTTATGTTTTTTCGTAATAAAAAAAGAAAGGATTAGAAGATTACCATGTCCGCAGGTCTATACAAGATCTTGCTCATTGCCACAAGAAACAACTCTCAAAAAATCACAGACTGCTCTGTGGACTGGAAAGGCATTAGAAGATAAACAATTAACTGAAAATGAGTTGCTTTATAAACCAAAACAACTTTAATAAATTTCCCTTTGTCTTCTTTGTTATTGTCTAACGAAAAGGTGGGGGGGGGGGGGAGTAGCACTGAAGATTTCCCAGTATGAATATGAAGACTTTAGCGAATACTCTTCAAAATAATAATAGCTAGTGCGGCAGTGGGTATATTATCACTCGATTGCAGGCATATGTCTAGAAAGGGCTAAAATGCTACCTTGAGCATTGTATGAGGGGCAAGTGTCCTCCCACCTCGGTGGTTTATTTTAGCAAGTTATGCAAGTTGTCAGCAAATAGGCAAAGGCATGAGTGTGCTTCTTCGATGCGTGGTGCACAGTTAAAAAACTGTCGCTATGATCATCGGCCTGAAACCACATGTTTGGCATTAGGGCTGGGCTTGTTTGGACAGAACAAATTGTGGAAAAGTTTTAACCAAAAATAAAATTATGCAGATGTGTACTAATAGATCAGTGATTGTTGTTAAACGTGACTGTTTAATACACAATTATTTGCCTCGTCTACCATAACAAAGTGCTTGTGTTTGGGGGGGACACAATGATGATGAAGCATTGTTACTGTGTATATCTTATAATGGTATATAAAAAAATACCAACAACATGGCATTGTTTAGATAGTTAGAAACAATTATATTGAATGCTAATATATGTAACGGCCATTACATATGAGTATTGACACTCGGCAGTATGGAATACATCAAAAGCTTTTATTATTGCCGATGTGCGTTTCATCATACGAATTAGTCTGTTTGACAGATACACTCACTTCTCCGCTCTATATTTACATATACTATCTAATATTTACTCTAGTCTATAGTATTCCTACATAGTATACTATATAGTAGTTGTGGTTACGTTTAGTAGGTGGCTGGTGTCATTAATATATTATATTCTGATTCTATTAATATTATCTTTCATATGCTGACAGTAAGCCATTTTAGCCCGCCTCTTACACAACAATTTTCCACATCATTTTCCAACATGTATCAAAACTTGGCTGGGCTCGAATAAATTTTTGACTGTACTGGCAGAGAGTGAAGAACTAGTCTTGGTTTACCAAAAAAACTACCCGAAAGACTTTGTTATCTATCCAGGGGGGGGGGTCCACGGGGGGGGGACACACAAACAGGCCTTGTCGTGTGTAGTTTTTGTGTAAAAAATATACTTTTTTTTTTTTTATAAAATTGTGCATTAATTTATTTACGCGATAAAAGATAATTTTTTTTAAAAAACTAGGCACCAAATTATAGTTTAATTCAAAAACACCAGTACGACGTATAGCTTACTAGCCTTTATCGACTAACAGTATTTTTACACAAATTACTAATCATTATGAATAGTATTGACCTATTGGGTGGTTGGGGGGCAAAATGTCACATCGTGTGATCTGAACACGAGTCATCATTGCAGCGTTGATTTACACTAAGCAATGGGGTTTATAAAGTTGGAAGTTGTTTATACCGCCGCATCAGCATCGTGTACTACCAACACTGTCTAAGTAAATTACGATTTCACCCACATTCTACTGCCTGTTCAGCAAGAGCTAACCCGGGAGTAGAGCATCTGCCGGTCTCAACACTCGAAGAAGGCAGCAGATGTTAGTTGCGCACTTGAATCTCGCGCTATCCAGCGGGAGCACGCTGAGGAAAACCGGAGCCCATAGCGTTCTGGTAACATACAATGGCTTCGGTATAGAATTGTGCCACTGTAGTCTCCCCCACCACTAATTGGGCGATGTGCGGCACTGCTCATGAGTTCGGTGCTTGATTGGTTGTAGGTCGCCCCTTGGGCCCCGCGTTGTGGAGAGTGGCCGAGCGAGAGGTAGGCTAGTAACGGAGAGCACCGGCTAAAGATTCGTGCGACTAAAGTCCTGGTTTTTGTGTGGTTTGTGGGCGTGATTTCTTGTAGCCAATATGGTGGCTCTTTGTAAAATTGTGGATGTTAGGCACAGGATGGATTGGAATTCCTAGCGGCGTAATTATAATGTACTAAAAGCGATTATTTGTGCCGGTGCAGACAGACAGTGCATGCAACTCGTTCATAACTTCTTGTAGGATTTCCAGGATATAACTTTTCGAGTGGTTTCTTAGCCCGGCCTAAATCAAACTATCTCTTCTTTCATTACTCGGTTTTCTGTGCCTAATGCGAAGTCCACTCGCTTGATTCTCCATTAGTCTTGCTTCCAAATGGTCAGTGAGGCCGGGGGTGGATTGTGGTTGCCGAGGTGCCAGAGAACCAATTAGCCATGGTGGCCCCACATGGGATGCTGAGTGCACGGACTCGTCGGGGGGCGGGGGCGAGCGGAATAACTGTACACCCACCGGCTCTGTTAGATAGCCAGAGTCGACGAGAAGCCCGAATAGAACGTACGTGCAGATTCCAATAAAACCATCTACTGATGACCCACTCCGCAGTTTCTCAAAGCTGCTTCAATGCCTGCTAGGCATATTCTGGTGCTGAAGTGGCAGATACTAGTTAGGAATTACCTGATATCAGTGATGTCTACAGAAGTGATATAAGGAATCGAGCGTGTGTGCCTGTTTCATTATCTAATAAGATGGAAATCGAATCAGTGGGGAATTCTCATGAAATAACAGTGAGTAAGTAGGCTTTTTGTATTTATTCTACGAAATGCATATTGATTCGGGACGGATTTTGTATGTAGTGACTAGACACGTAAACAATAATGGTAAACAATGCCCCTACTGTTGCAGAAGAGTTTGGGGTCTTTTAATGTTTTGTGCTCACAGAAGGCGTGCCAGTTATTTGTATAAAAAAAAATGTAAAGAATCTATCTTAGCCAGGGTAGAAATAAACTGTTTGTCTACATGAAAATATATTGTAAAGCATGGGGGGTACATGGGTTGGGTGACTGGTTGCGTGTGGATCTGGGCAGGCTGTAGGGGGGTGGTTCAGGGGGGCATCATTACTGGTAGGGGGGGGGCCGGGGGAGGTCTTCAGTGTCAGCAAGTGATCTTTCAGAAATCATTCTACATATATGCTGGATATTCTGCTCAACACACATTTTGACTTATTAGTAATAGTTGAAAAACAGTGTGTGTCTGGCTGAATCGGATTGTGAAAAAAAAAAAACACAAAAAAAAAAAAAAAACACAAACTCCAAAAAAAAAAAAACAAAAAAGGAGAACTATGACGCATTTTATTTTTCAGTGATTCATTGATAAATACCCGAAAGTTTCCCAAAGAACAGCATATTTATGTAAGATAGACATCTTTTTGTAACTATTATAACAGTCTTTAACTGACACTTTTGATCAATTAATGCCAATTGGTAAAAATATTAACTCTATATCAAATTCTAATTATTTATAATATTAATGTATACATTTATTACTTAATATATAACTTCTTTTGTGGGGGGGGGGCGGATAAAATTATACATGATTTCAAAATATGTTTATAAAATGATTTGTGTATGTTAGCTAGTGTCTGACTCTCATAATCCCACCTGAGCAGTCATTATTAAAACATTAATCGCGTCTGTTTTTATGCCGAAAGCATCGCGTGGCATGCACGTTTGCACAAATGATGAACTAGTTCGGTTATTCTCTATACCTAGTTTAAGTTGTTTCTGTTTCCTTAAACCCATTATTAAGGTCATGTCTCTCATCAGAGGTCTCTAAGAGCAGAGCAGCGTATGGGTTATGGTTTGCGGAATCAAAGTTGCGTGTTCTGTTTGTTACTTGTGCTTTATATAAAACGGTGTGTGGTGTGTCCTCAAAATTTAGATGAAGGCGTGGAGTGTAAGCAATGGCGTGTATCCGTTTTTTTTTAATTTTTGGTCTGGGAACCTGAAAACGGAGCTCACACACAGCACTAATGCCTGACTCCTCAGTGCGCTGATGCAGTTGCGTGTGTGTGGTAGTGTGTGTGTGTGTGGGTTGGTGTTTGAGTGGTGCAGAAAGGATTAGGATCAGCATGCCGTTGTTCGGCCGACAAGCTCATCATTAAACAGAACGTTTTGTAGATGGAGATGGTCCTGAATGCTCTCGCTGGGCGTGTTTATAGCTCACCAAATCCATCCTGGCCATACTAGTGTTTTAGACACCGCTACATTCCCCACAGTTTTACTTTGCTCCAGCTGGCGCGTAAATCAATCCCTTCAACGACCTGGAATTGCCCGCAGCAATCAGCGGCGAGCGAGGTTTCTCTACGTACGTTGCCTGAGTGGTTGTTGGCTTGCTAGTACCGAAATTAGTTGACTGTTTCATTAGTATGTACCATTATTAGGAGAAAAGCCCAACTCAGTGGTTTCACTTCTGGTGAACACTGAAAGTTGTCAATGGGGGTTTGTCTTCCACACAGTCATCTTCACTTCGACATATAGATGGTCAGCAACGCTCCTGATATACAGTCTCACAGTCCTGTTTTTCACAAACGGGAGGTGCGGCTTCTCTCTATTGCCTGGCTCACGAAGACGGTGCATGAGTTTGTCGTTGGAATGTGTTTGTGTGTATCTTTTGACTTGACTTAATACTAGTGTGTTTGTACTATGTAACAGTAAGGGCGCCTCAGGTTTCCCGTGAATAGTCGAGCTTTGAGCAAGCTATTCGAAATCTCAACTGTTTGGCAGTGCTATCGCCGACGTGATAGTGAGGCACCACAAATATGATCCGCAAGTTCCACTTGTTATAATAGGCCAATCGGCAGCTGATACGTAGTCTCCAGAGTCCTCACTACATTTCATAACGCCTGAGTGTTAACCGCGCATGATCGCTTCTTTCGTGTTTATATCATCGAAATATACGATGAATGAATCATCAGAAGGCCATGTTGACAGGCTATACTGTAGGGCAGTAATTTGTACAGCCACATTCGGGCATATAATTTATGATCAGATTAGTGTTTAAAACATTGAGATGCGGAAGTAATAACGGGCAGACTAAGTTGATGGGCGAATGACATAACCTTAGCGAGAAAAGCACAATTCAAAAAGCCCTTACTGACTCAGTCCTAAAAGGTAAAACCATAACTTAGACGAGGTCTAAAAATATACGACCGCGCTGAAAACTATATAAAGGGACTTCAGTCCTGGAGTCAGTGTGATGGTCCCTATCATCATCAATTACGTGCAAGTTGAAATAATTATTAGTTTTTTGGTGGGGGGAGGGTTTTGCTAATAAATGAAAACTTTGCATTTACAGTCGATTCTGTGAAATTGGTTTCAGGCAGTGGCAGTGCGAGCTAGTCACATGGAACCGATCCACTCAGGCATTGTGTCACAATTCATATAACTTGCTTCTCCGTTTACTTATTGTAAACTAAAACACTCAAGAAGTAATGGCTCTTATATTGACAATATAAGCTCCTTGCGGATTTAGTTTGAATGTGTTCGCGCAGTTGCCTTGGCCTCTTTTGAAGGCCAGGATCTTGCTTCTCCGCATCGTTCTAAAACCTGGAAACTGGGCTTTAATACATGAGCGAACAGACACAAAACGACAACAGTGGTGCACAGTGCTTGAACAGCGATTAGGTCAAGAGCGTTCGAAGTAATATCACAGTCAACCCAACCATCAACATATCGCATCATGGCATTCAGATCTGAAATAACAGTGCCTGGCTCATTTGTTCTCTCATGTTCGCCCGCAATAAAAAATAGAGAAGAGGTCCACCTAGTATACTCGCGTTCGGGCTGTTGGAGGAGGAGGTTAGCTCCTTGTTGTGCAAATATGGAGCGCCAACACCCGACAACCTGCGTTTCTGGACCCCTGCTTGTGCTGTTCCGTCTGCTGTCTAGGAAGGTGAGGTTTCGTCTTCATTGGAAAGTCGAGGTTATGTTTTTTAGTTGAATTCTTCAAAGGTGGAAGTGTTGCTCAGAAGATAGCGCACGATGTGGGGAATCACATCGCGAAAATGTTCCCGTCACTGACTATCGACTCTCGTTACCGCTGTTTTCATTTAGCAGGAAATCTCCAGGAGGAAAGCATATTCAGAAAGGTTGTAGTGAACGCGTCACATCTTTCTCTTAGTGTTAGGAAGAAGAAAAAAACAGACATTAATGTAAGTGTAATGGAGCAACTTATAACATTCATTTCAACAGGCTCAAATTTTATTGAACAATTTAAATTGAACATCAATCTCTATTAAATTTCTTTGCAACTAAAAAGTTTTCACGCGACCCAGTGGACTTATTATGAAATAGCAATAAAGAATATACTAAGAGTTTATAAAAATAAATTTGTACAAACGACAAGGTATGGCATCGCATAAGTGACATTATAGGACATGAGTAGGAAGAAAATATTTTCGGACTTTCCTGTGAATTCGCTGAATAAATGAAGTGTTATGTATCAACAAGTTTCCGACAACAACATTGTTTTAGCTGAGCCAATCGCTTGTGTTCGCAATATTGATAATGAAGCAGAAATGTCTTCTTGGAGCAGTAAATGCATAATATTAGATATGATTTCTGCAAGTATCATGTGACACTGAAGACGGGAGTGAATTTGATGCTGACCAAATGCAGGCTGCAGGCATCACAGGTAATACAATTGACTTTAGATTGGATAGCTTCACATAGAATACAGGGCTTACTTTAAATTGGCAATAATATTTCAGCAGCATTATTACTGTTTAAGATGGTCCGTTTTAAATCAAATAAATGGCATAACCCGGGACCAAAGGGTGCGCAGAAGTAATTATAGGTAGAATTTACTTTGTTACCTGACGGTGCCTCGAAACTTTTTTGCTCGTGTATTTGAACCTGGTTTTAGTAGTGGTGAAAGTCACAGAAAAAGCCATTTATAAGATATATTTGCGCCCTGGCCTACACTACTCAGGGGCTTGATTCTGATGTGTGAATGGCATGATATGCCTTTGACTTTTGATGCATAAAGTCTTTGTAATGTGTTCAGCGAAGGCTTGGTCGTCTTTCATAAGGGCTTGTTATTCCAGCATGAGTATGTACTGATAAAGTAAGGGGCCGTCCCATTATCATGCAAGCCGATTAATATGGGCGCAAACTGGCATTTATGAATAAGAACTGGGAACTGGCCTTGCTCAGATGCATTGTCACATTTGTCAGTGGAATTACGTGCTTTTGTGAGCGGTAGAGGTCTTTTTGATTTCAAAATTACGCATTGCTTTTGCGAACCACTTTGTTTTGCGCTTGTCACTCCTTGCAAAACGCAATAAAATCAGCACTAAAGCTGCAATCAATTATAAATTGTAGTTCCTATAGGTGCCCTAATGCTGCTGTCTAGAGGTTCAATGGCATCATGGGAACACGCCTTTACTAGAAGGGTTATAGGCAGTCATATCCACTCTACAGTCAACAATAACATTCCACTTCACAGTATTAATGGGGTACAGGAGGGGGGGGGGGGTGGGGAAAAAAAACACAACACGTAACTCTCCTCGATATGAGTGACTGCTAAGTAACACTCATGTTGTCCGGCTTTGACATCACGACTATGAGATTTTTTGCAACGCTCATTATGGAAGCGCAGGTTCATAGTCCGGCATGTGTATGCTTATACTTGACTGAAAGTCCATGCTTAAACTACGCGATTCCAGATCTCGTGGGCCTGACCGCCGCCTGCGCAGTCCCATACGTGCCCTAGAACAGTGCACATAGACGGGATGAAATGGTTACTCTTTCCGCAATGGTTTTCAGAAGCCAAATGGTGCGGGAGGAGGATTATTTCGTAGTGTGTGGACAATGTCAATTCCACCCTTCAGCGCTAGGTGCATCACTACTGATTTCTTCAAGTTAATACAGACTTTTCCTTGTATTCGCTGGCTCGCTGCAGCATGTGGCTACGTTTGGATTTCGCCCTCATCTAAAAATACTCGTTAGATCTGCTTGCCGCGCCCAGAAGACTGCATAGTGTGCGTCGGGGTGCTGCTTTAGAATAATTGCATCTGGATGCGGTAGGTGTTCAGGGAAATGAAACCCTCGGAGAGGAATGTGACATCTAACTCAAGGCAGGATGCTTTAACTAGCTAGCCGGTCTACTATAACATTTACCTTGAAGCATCATCAGACATGCAAACAGTGGAATGAGCGCTTCGTGCGCTGCGGGTCACAATTAGCAACTAATGAATGTTAGGGCTCGTAAGTTGCTCTCGTGGGAGCTCGAACATGACCCTATGACCTTGTGTAATTTTGACTTGACAAATACGCTTCCACTATCAAGGCCAAAGATTCAGTTTAGAGACTCCTGCATTGTCCATGCCAGGAATTGAGTGAGTTGCACAAACCTGATGAACAGAAAAAAATAAACTGAACGCAAGGATGTCATTAATATTAATCGTAAAGGACCATATTATGACCTGTTGCAACAAGATTTAAAATTTTAAACTAAATGCTGTTCTCTCTTTTTTTAGTTAAACGTTATGCCACAATATACAGAGAACAATTCAAAATCTACACATATTTAAGACAGAACCCTAGTATTTTTTAAGGGGGAAAAATGAAAGGACAGGGAGCAAAAATAAGGGACAGTAAATAATAAATACTAAATAAAATAAGAGCAAATAAATATAAACACGAAATATTAGGCATTTTTCAAATCAAGGGCACATTATTATACACAGGGCAGCATGTTATGCAAGAAATTAGCTGAAGACAATAATAAATAAGATAGATACCAAAGGCCTAATGGGTGTGAAAAACTAATCAGGCGACTCGTAGCGACATAAGAGCTACATGCATTACATAGAACACAGAATAGATACAAATTATAAAGAAGCCCAAACTTTATGTTGAATTCAAAGTCACAGAAGTAGAAATATATACAAAAAATGGCTGTTCGCTTTGTAACTTCGCTAATGAATCTGTGAAATCCTGAAAAATAAATGTAGCGCGGGGGTTTCGCATAAAATAATTGTTGCGCCACAATCTGTTTTCAACATGGATAATAATCTCGACATGTTTCTTGAGCATGAGCGCAAATGGCGTATATTAGAATGATTTCTGGGAAGATCATGTGGCACTGAAGGATGGAGGACTGATGCGTGAAAATTATCAGGCTGCGGCAACAGCAGAAATAATTGCGCAAGCTCTGCAGCCCTATAATTCAAATAGAAAACTGAGTTATTTTTAACTCTCATGAATACTAATATTTCAAATTTTTACGGTATGTTTGATTTGAGAATCTCATGCATGCCTTGATGGCGGCCGTAAGAGAGACCTCCACATCATCTGGATTAGTCTGGAAATATGTGATTCGTTTTGTTGTGACTTGTGTGATATTCCGGGTGTAGGTACGGCATGCCACCATATATTATCTAGGGGTTTCCCCTGATAGCTTCGGTTCAACTTACAAATCATAGTCACGTTTTGAAGAGGCAAAAGATGGGATCATTCAAGTGTGGACTGGTGGGCTGCGTAATGAGCGCAGGAAGGGAACCGCGTCTGAAGTGGGCACCATATGCATCTATACGCGAGCCGACAACGTATCATCAGCCATCATGTATTACCACTATTGGACAAGGCATGATGGGAATCCTGTTCTCATAAACACAAAATGCCAGTGTCAGTTATGTGGGTGTGGTGGTGATGTGTGGTGTGTGTGCATCCTCTCAGGGGCTGGGGTGCTATGCTGATCTGAACATGGGAGGAGTTTGGCTGGCTCGGGGGCTCCACCGGCAACGCTGCTGTCTGCTGTAGGGATCCGCCACGCAAGAACTACGCTGACTGCTGGACAGGTGCCAACTGCCATCCTCTGACCTGGTTAGAGTGGTCAACGCACGACAGCTCACATACTAGCAGTCCATCTTGTTATTTTTTGGTGTTCCCCACCCCAAACTACCATTGTGAGCCTACACAGTTATTAAGGAACCCGCGTTTTCTCGTGCGCTGCCCCGGTTCCCTATTTATATATATACTAGTCTATCGATCTAGTATGTTTCTAATCTCTATCTCTTTCTCTAGTCTAATTATCTATCTCTATATATCTATCTCTAGAAGGTCTCTCTGATCGTAATCTCTCACAAAGAAAAAAGCCCTTTTTTCACCCTCCCAAGCCTATCTGTGTTGCCCCTTCTACCCCTCAATTTTGCCCCTCCCCGCCCTGCCCCTACCCTGCCTGAAGAACCGTCAAGGCAACTCTTTCCCCAAAGCCCCCCCTCGCCCTCAAGGTCCAAAAAAAAAAAAAAAAAAAGAAAAAAAAAAAAAAAATCCAACTCCCAAATAAAGAAAATAGAATAAATAACATCCCTGAACTAATAAATCCCCCTAAATAACAGTGTATCAATACAAGTGAGCAGTGCCTCGCCCCGCCAGCCACTTCATTAAAATCCCTCGCTCCCTCCCTACCCCCCCCAAACTGTCCCCCCCGCCTCCGCCCACCGGGGTCCGAAATAATCTCTCTCTATTATGTAGGTTCACAAGTCGATAGCCCTTCCCGAAATTCCTGTCCCCTCCCTCCATCCCTAAATGTAAAAAAAAATAAAATATCCCCCGCAGTAGCCACAAAAAAAATCCCGGCCCCCCAACGGTTAGGTCAAAATCCCCGGGGCCCGCAGAAGACCGGAAATTTGCGACCCCTTACTGTCACCTCCCCCTCCCCTTGCCAATCCAATAAAAAAGTCCAGTGTCAATTGCCCAACCTCCCCCTACTAAAAAACACCAACTTTTACCCCAACCCGTCGAAGCTCCACAGGTGTCCGGCGCCACCAAGCGCCTAGTTATACACAGAAACGGACTTTATCCCTTAGCCCCTAAGATTCAGTAATTTACCTGTCCCTCATCCCCTCCCATACCCCCTACACTTGCCCATAAACCGGTGTCCCCTCGTATACTTCCCCGTCTTCCCACCCCAGCCAGCCGCGGTGCCCCCCCCCCCCGAGCGTGTCCTTCACGCACTCACTCGTTACATCAACCCGTCCATCCGTCCTCGATGCCCCTCCCCCCCAATGACCCAGTCATCTCCCTCACCTCAGAAATGCCCCGAAATTAATTATAACAACACAAAGCTAGTTTAATAAAAAAACAAAAGCAGAGACTTGAAACATTTTTGAAGGCATCAATGCACACACTTACACAGGCGACAGTCTAACAGAAATTCCTGTCTGTATAAATGTTTAATCGACTGAACAGAAACGCAAAACTCGAAACATTACATAGGGGTCGTTCTAAACATGTGATTGTGGACTTGCTGTCACACATTTCTGCTCATCCACTCGTCTGTATCGTGATTGATGACCTGTTTGTCATGTCTGCTTGGACAAAAAAATATTCAGGGTGAAGACTAGTCGGAAGTCAAGTTATTGTGCAAAGCATCATTCTTCATTGAAAAAACTTATCTGTGAAAATCTAACGGTTTCTTTCCTGTCTTTTTGGACAGGTGACCATGCGGAATGACCCTCTTATATCCGGAAGATCTCGCTGTTTCAAAACGTGAGCTCATGGAGCTTCTGCCTTCAGGCTGATTAATGACATTCCAACAAACATCATCCAGCCAATGTTACTGATTTTCATGCGCGTCGTGTTTTTTGTGTATAATTCCTTCCCGGCCAAGCACGGCCAAATGTATATCTGTGGCGCGGTCGAGACCCAAATTACCTGCAGCTGGACTGTAAAGGAGGAAGGAACCGCTGAGGTTTTGGCCCGTACTGACTTAAACAGAGACCTTCTGTACTCAGCTGTCTGGTAAAAAAACACCAAACACTTATTAAAGGTTGTATTTTATCACATACATGAATGAGAATCATTTAGTTAGCTCAGTTAGTAATAATGAAAGCTCTAACTCTGTGACTCTGGAGGCACAAAGCAGTGTTTAAGCTCTCATGGGAATATTTGTAGCAATTATCCAAACATACATTGTATGGGTCAAAATTATGATTTTTCTTTTTATGCGCAAAAATTGCATGATTGATATTAAGTAAAGTATCATGTTCGCATGAATATATTTAGTAAAATTTCCTACTCTAAATATATCAAAACTTAATTTTTGATTAGTAATATGCATTGGCTAAGAACTTCATTTGAACAACTTTAAAGATGATTTTCTCAATATTTAGATTTTTCTTTTTGCACCCTCAGATTCCAGGTATTTTGCAAATAGTTGTATCTCAGACAAATATTGTCCATCAATGGAAAGATTATTTACTCAGCTTTCCAGATGACGTATAATACTCAATTTCAAAAATTGACCCCGGCTATGACTGGTTTTTTTGTGCTCGCAGGGTCTCATATTTCAGAGAATATCACAAAAAAAGGGGAACAGTGCATGTCCAGTAAACTTCCGTTTATGTTCTTTCTGTTTGTGTGGTATCATTGTTAATATTCAGTGCAGTATTTCTGTAGTCATTATGAATGATTTTTCTATCTGTTTTTTGTTCTTTTAGCTCTTCCGAGGGAGGGTGGATCCAGGGTCAAGTGCCATGATTGTCGATTTGGATTGACTTTTGCTTTAGCTATCAGGTGTGTGTGTGTGTGTGTGTGTGTGTGTGTGTGTGTGTGTGTGTGTGTGTGAATGTGTGTCTTGAATGTCTTTCCCAGAAGAAAGGAAAGCCCGAGTGAGATTCCTGTAAGTTTTCTTGCGTGTAAAATCCGCTGATTCAGGGGGAAGGCGCCTCTACAGCTTCCACTGTCTTTATTTCCTGCTTTAGGTGTGGGAATGTTTGTTTAACATAACTGCTACTGACACTTCAGGAGCGCTTCCGGCTAAAAAGCACTTAAAAGACACTTAAAGGCTTTTTCACGGCCAGACTCAATGTTTTCTCCAGGATATTCTGGCATGTGAATCTCATCAGCTGCAGCGTGTTTGTGCGGGCCGTCACATTATTGCTGCATTACAGTTCATCTGTCTTTGCAGTTTTACATCGCAATAACTTATGACATAGATTAAAGTACATTTTTAGAGTTGTTAAACTAAAACTAAAAAACCATAAAAAATATTTGCTTTACTAAAAAGTCAAATGAATGAAATGGTAAAATATACGTTAACGGAATAAAAATCTGTCTATCTATGATTAACAAATGACAAAAACAGGATGCAATTTCTAAAACTACAACTACTACAATTAAAAGAGCAAATATTAACGATAATATAGATATTATACTATCAAAAATAGTGGTATTATTTTGAAAAAATAAAACAAATAATAAATAAATCAAATTACTCAATTTGAAGTACAGGGGGGTGCAAACTATACTCATATCTGAATTATAACTTCACATAACATTGATTAAAGGTTTAACTGTTTTTAAATCATATTGTTTACATCATGTTTTAAATAGTTAAGCATGTCATTTTCATACAGATTTTGATCCTGATAATTTTGTGTGATGTGCTTATTTTATTGTAGTCGTTTAGGTCTATCTTACACCCATTGTTTATTGTCTGTAGTATTTTTTTTCTCGGGTACATCTTTACATTGTCAACATTTAGGGCCCTTATCTTAGGGGGGGGGGGGGCAGTTTCATCGGGTACCAAAAATGAAAACTGTGTCATCATTTAACCTCACCCGGATGGTTGGTCCAGAACGGCTGTATGAGTTTCCTTTTTTTATGTTGTATAGTTAAGGAAAGAAATACTTTGGAAGTCAATGGATATATATGACTATGATTTCCAGCGGTTTATTCCGGCCTGCACTTTGCTGTATCCTGCAAACGTCATAAAATCAGCTCTTTCTGCGAAGGGCTTCAGTGCTTGTTCGATGTGGAGGCTTGAAAGTGTTGCATGATGTTTTAGGTGATCGTGTGTTTGTGTGTGTGTGTGTTTTTCGATGCTACAGCACGGAGCAGCTTCCCTGCTCCTACCCGTCTGTCTGATCTGACCCATCGTCATGAAAACTTCTACAGGTCAGCATCGCGTGAGTCAGCCGACGGCCCCCAGTCTGAGAGGCGACACGCTCGGTCCCAGGCGGCCCTCCACGTCGCTAAACGTCCGCCGGAGCTCGTCTGCGCGGGGCGGCGTCATCTTAGCCGTGCTCCCACCAGACCCTATAGCGTAAAACTTCCACGGCAGCCGGGCCAGTAGACTAACCGTGCCACAGTACATTGATCTGCACGATTCAATGGAGATCCACAAAAAAAAATTGCATAGCAGACGATTATCAACATGATAATGAAAGTCATTCACAGTGCGTGTCAGTGAGTTAGTAAATGCTGCTCCGATCTGAAAGCAGCGTGCAAATACCGGCATTAATATAACGATGTTTTTACCTCCAACACTCGCTTCAACACATCAGTCGATTTGTTTGAAATCAATCGGGGCTTCTGGTGAGTATGATGTGGCTTCTTACACAAAATAAGGTACATGCCAACATATTTTCATAATTATTCTGAGCAGCCGGTTGGGCATTCGTTATATTTGACGTACCCCCCCACCCCTGCAGTGCTACTAGGAAGGGCAGTCTTAAGGTTCGCTGTGGTTTATTTGTAGGCACTAGGCCACAAATAGCATTGTTATGGGTCCAAGATATAGCCCTTTTTAATGCATTAGGAGTATGTATTAAGTAACGCTCATGCTCCTATAAGATATTTTGTAAATTTCCTACTGTAAATATATTAAAACTTAATTTTTGATTAGTAATATGCCAT